>NC_056727.1:1141436698-1141726698 GCF_019279795.1 Protopterus annectens | reverse complement strand
GTGGTTCACCATATCAAAGGCCTTGGAGAGGTCTAAGAAAAGAGCAGATGATAGTTTATTATTGTTTCTGAAGTTATTGATGGTATTAGAAAAGGATAGTAGGGCTGATGTGGTACTGTGATTTGGCCTGAAGCCATGTTGGGAGTTGGCTAGAATTTTATTTTTGGTGAGGTGTTCCATCAGTTGTTTGTGGACACACTTTTCCATAATTTTGGCCAGGGGTGAGAGTATAGCTATAGGTCTGTAGTTGGTTAGCTCTAGTGAGCTACCACCTTTATGGAGAGGAATAATGTGGGACATTTTCCATATGGAGGGGATGAAGGCTTCTGACAAGGTACGGTTTATGATTATGGAGACGGGATAGGAAATGGCCTCAGTTGCTTTTTGCAGAAACTCAGCTGGGAGAAGGTCAGCTGCTAGCTTAGTGGGTTTTAGTTTTTTAAGAAGAGATGTTATAGAGGATATGGGTACTGGATCGAAGGTAAATAGATGATCGGATGTAGTTGTAGTATTCTGCTGGCATGGGTAGTGGAGTGGGCTGGTTGTTTGTTTGAATTATGTGGCCAGGGATTGTATAGTTTCTGTAAAGAAACTATTGAATGTGTTAGCAATGTTTACAGGGCGCTGTTGTTTGCAAGTTGTTGGAGTTTGGGTGGTTGCCTGGCCTGGGTGCAGGAGCTTGTTTAAGCCTGCCCAGAATTTTTGTGGATTATTAAGGTGTTTGTGTTGGAGGTGGAGGAAGAAGTTTTTATCATTTAAGATCATTCTTTTAGTTTCATTTCTAAGTCGGGGGAAGGTTTGGTGGGAGTGTGGGTCTTTAGAGGTACACCATGTGACCCACATCTTGTTTCTAGATAGGATTTTGGATTTTGTTTCCTTAGAGAGCCATGGTGCGGTTTTGGTTTTAGTTCTAATGGACCGTATTGGAGCATGGGAATCTAGAATCTTGAGGAAGGTGGTGTTGAAGTAGATAACTGCCTCTTCAAGAGGAAGAGACTTGAGTATTGTCCAGTTGTGGGCTTTAAGTTCAGTTTGAAAAATGGAGGTGTTGAATTTATTATTGTTCCTGATTCTTTTTATGGTTGAAAGAAAGGGGGTGATTTTCTTGAATTTGATAACATAGGTGAGTAAGTGATCACTCATGTCCTCTGGGTGAGTACCTGCTGAGTACTGGTCAGGATCTTTATTAGTAAGGATCCAGTCCAGGATGCTGTCTTTGTTTTGGGGTTTACCTAGTCTGGTAGGAGTGGATATGAGCTGAGAAAAGCCATGTAGATTTATGCTGCTAGATGGGGAGCTAGATGAGAAGGAATTCCAATCGATGTTGAAGTCACCTAACACTATGGATTCCTGGGGTGAGTTTGAGTTAACCAGTGGAGAAAGTCCTCTAAGGTTTTGTTATTATTGTTGCCTGGGGGGATGTAAATACATGCTATATTTATGCTTTTATGTTTGTTTGGTTGAAGTTTTACAATTAGAATTTCAGCATTGTTTGTTAGGAGGGGTTGTGGAGAGGCAAGGGAGATTTGTAATGTATTTTTGTAGAGTATGGCTACACCGCCACCTTTACGAGTTATTCGGTCTGCTGTTAGTATATCATACCCTGGTGGGATTATCTGTGTGTCTTTCGTACTTGGTTTAAGCCAGGTTTCTGTGAGACATAGTAGGTCTGGGGAACAAGTAGCTAAAAGGGCATGCAGGTTGTGAATCTTATTGTTTACACTTCTGATGTTTAGATGACAGGTCAGAAGAGAGTTAAAGGGTTTAGAGTTTAGATTGAGAAGTGGAGGGGAGGATAGGGTGGAATTAGAATTGAGTGGAGGGAAAGGGCCAGGGTTGGGGTGGATATCACCATCTGTGGCTAATCTGTGATTCAGAGTGGTAATGAATTTGAGGGCTTTGAGTAGAAGTTTGTAGTAATGTTTATCATTTGGCCTAATATTGGTAGGTTTGATAATTACATAGCGTTCGAGTTCTAACAAGGAGGGTGAGTAGGGAGTTGAGTCATGGCCTCTGTTGTTAATTATGGGGGAGGGGTTGGTTTGGTAGCCTGGGTGGTGGAAGCCTATGTAAGACCAGGTTTCATATAGGGTAGCTAGGTAAGGGACAAGTAGGAGGGGAAAAAGAGTTAGTATGATAAGCTTCCTGGGTGGTGTCATATTCCGTTTGATCTTAGAGGGCGGTAGTGAGGCACAGGAAGTTAGTGGACAGTAGGGGGAGTGGTTTGAGGTTATAAAAGTACGAGTACTGGAGGCGGGTGGAAATAGGGGGCAGAGCGGGTTTACACTAAGCCACTAGAGCCCAGGTTTCCAGATGTAACTCCTGAATAATTAACTTGCAGGTGAGTAATCTTGTCTAAACAAACATCAGGTTCAATTCCTATGCTTTGGGAGCTTGTTTTTAAAATTTTATAGCTAGTTTTAGAGTGTGTTCTGTAGTTTAAGTGGAGGATATGCAAACAAGCTTTTTAACTTACATGTCCATTTTAACTTTAAAAATAAATAAATAAAAGTCTGCTTTTGCTTTGAAAGTAGTCTGCTCTGCATGATGTGCATGCTTTTTCTGCAAAGTACGTCACACAGAGCAGACTACATGGTCAATAGATAATGTGACTGGCGCATCACAGCACAAGATTCAGGTCAGCAGTGCAGCACCAGTGTGTTTTAAACATGCGTAGACAGCTGGAGCAATCAGTTAGAGAAGAACCAGGATTATGGTTAGCTTTTATCACAGGGGTCATTCATTTTTGAAGTGTATGAAATGATCGTTGCAATGAGGACCGGTCAGTTTAGTGAAGCAGTGAGTATGTATGTACACATGTGTGTGTGTGTGTGTGTGTGTGTGTGTGTGTGTGTGTGTGTGTGTGTGTGTGTGTGTGTGTGTGTGTGTGTGTGTGTGTGTGTCTGTCTGTCTGTCTGTCTGTATAAAATGTCCCAGGTAAGGGGCACTCGGGGTCAAACTCAGTACCTTAGTTATGGGAGGCAAGATCTTAGTCTTCCACATCAACTGCCAGGCCTCAACTTTTTTTTTTTTTTTTTTTTTTTGTGCTAGAGCAGTGAGGCTCACAGTCTGTCACTGTCAGGTATAGAGTTTCAGAATTATTTGGTTCATAAAGTACACGATGCAAAACCTGATGTTCTAATAACTTGTGATTTAACACAGTCTGCGCTTATCTGTCTTTAGTTTTGTGGAATACCTCTGATTTTGCCTCATATTTATGCCCTGCCCTGTCCTTCAGCAATTCAGAGCCAGTTTTTTGGGTCTACTGGAAACTCAGGCTGTTCTCCTCAGTGGTCTCTTGGACTGCAAACTTAGTAACAACTCATGAATCAGAGTAGTTAAGGTGTAAATGAAAGAACTTGGTTGTAAACAGGAGCCTCATCGTATGCACCATGTTCTTTGGATGTTATCCTTGGTTTCCTTTTTCTGCTGAATGTTGACTATATGTTTATTAGTTAGCTGTGAATAATTTTAATAGCATAAAGTCTATGAGTTTAATATTATTATTTGAGCTAGGAGTACATTTTATTTAGTTTGGTGTTTGCAGGTAAGCAGGTGTGAAATGCAGTGCTTTTTGGCTGCTAAAGTTTGTCTAGCACTTGGTGCAGATGATTATGGCTATGAGCTGTCAGAGATGCTTCCTGTAGTTCATTTGTCTTTTATGTGACTCTGCCAAGTTATTTTACCTGACAGTACTCTTCGTCTGCTTCTGAAAGGGAAACTTATGTCCAGTAGGCTGTCAGAGGCTGTTAGCAAATGCTTTCCACATTTGTCTTTTGAATTCCTGCATCCTTCACATAGACACTAATTAGTACTTTACTGTATGATGTTTGAATATGAATCTCAGCACGACTCTTGTAGTGTAATTGAGTGCCTTTGCATTTTCACTAAATGTGAGTTTCAAGGGAAGAGATGTTTACTGTTTCTCATGCTAAACACATTTTGTTTAGAAAATGGCTGCCAGTGTTTTTTCTGTAAAACTTTAAGTAAAAGTTTTAAATGAAATCCAAATATTTGTGTTAATTGTAAAAGTAAAGAAGAAGCCAGCATATACACTAACATGTTTGACTAATGTTTATGGTATCTGGGAGCAACAGATAAGTACTGGGATATTGCTGCCAAAGGCCTGATTCATTACCCTGCATAGGGCTCCATTTGTCCCCAAGCCGGCTTTGATGACTCTGGCAGCTTGTACATCATACAGAGGTCAAAAATGAGGTATAAGCATCCTGCATGCATGCAAGCCCAACCCCATAAAAAGTAGTATGTCGTATAATATTTCTGTATGACTTGTGGGTGGTTCAACAAAAGCTGCTGCTACATCATTTATACGTTCTTATATTGTTAAGCTTTATTTTTTGCTCTAAAGAATGAATTAATTTGTTGATAGACCTGGATTGTGTTTTCTTCTTCTTTCCGCTTTTCGCAGTTAGGGGTCGCCACAGCGAATCATTGTGTAATATAGTTTAAACACGCTGCATTTTAGTAGTATAATTTTTTAAATAACTTCTTTACAGCCTCCATCAATTGCAATGAGGATGATATTGGTCAGGTCATGTGGTCTGTATTATTTGGACTGGTGATTAGAACTGTTTGATATTCAGCATCCAGTATGTAGTTATAGGTGCATATTACTGTTATTCAGGCATCTCTACAAGACTGGATTGTAAAGGATTTTGGCATTTAGTTGAAACCTGTTATTCTGGCAGTTAACACAGAGTACTAAAGCTCCAACATGTTAGTGAGCTGTTCCCTGTGGCAAGGGTTCAGGGTTTGAATCCTTCCACCTTCATTTACTAACTGTTGTCATTGTTTCCCAACCACTGCATATTCTACAGCTGATATAGTTCAGCAAATGTTATGGCAGTTTCATCAGTGCACTAACTTTTTAATGTAACTTAAATTATTCTTCCACTGCTGCAAGCATTACATTTATAGATGAAGCAGTGAAATTCAAAGTTGTTTGCCAGCAGTAATCTATGCATGAGGAATAGCTCTCCTTTAATGTGGAATTATTCAGACAACTTTACGTCTGTAGAGATCTTGCATATTGACTTGGCATATGTTCCCTAGTGGTTAATAGTTCATATGCTGTCATAAGTACTTTTCTATTTAAACTATGCTACAAGTGGCTAGATCATGTGGTGTGACTCTAGTGATCTTTGTACAATTTTATGTTGTTCATCCAAAGTTACCAATAAAGTGCATGCAATTTATTTTCTCATAACAATAGGGGATGTACACAGTCAACAAAGCAGCTGTAACTGCTGGTGGTGGTGGGGTCTCTGTGTAAGAAAGTGTCTTTAATTCTCATCATGTTTTAAATAGTGTTTAATGTGGCTAAAATGTGAGGGTGTGTGAGAATTAAGTTGAAATACTTCTGTTACTTTGTGTTTGTGTGAACCAAATTTCAGATGTGACTTTGGTCATTATTGTTTATTTTTCACTCGGGCATCCGAGAATAATGCAGACAACAGTGTAGCTATAATTAAAAAGGTATAAAGAAAGAAAAATACAGAAAGCACAAAAACAAAACAAAAAAAAAAACAAATGCAAAACAACGAAGTATCACAAATCAGCCTCTTTAGTACTCTACAAAACAGGTTATTCAGTAAGCGCTTTCGTCTAATGCTAGACTTCTTCAGACTGAATGAAAGAAAATAAAAAACACCATATATGCATACACCATGACTGAATAATTAAACAATTAGCATAATTTGAATCATTCTTAAAATACATACACCAAATACTGTTTAAAAAAACAATGTTCACTTAAAAAAATGCATGTAATGTCTGCGTTTAATGCTTTAGTTTTTTTTCTTTTTAAATAAATTTTAAAATTTTCTTTGTCGTTTAGCCGGGGTCTGTATCAGATACTCCAAGAGGCATTTCATTGAATGCCTCTTCATCGACCCGTAAACCACGAAAACACAAAACAGCGAACATGCGTGTAAGCAATTTCTTTCCCTGGAAAATAAATCGCTTACCCAAAAGAAAAGCCACATCACTACAAACAATACAAAGTGGGGAGCTTCACCCCCCCCACCCCCCTAAATAAATATACCAACTCTGAGATTGCACTACAGTGGGGAAAACGGCAAAATAACAGAGGTGGCCAAGCAATTTCTTTCCTAGGGAAAGCGCTTATATGACCATTCACTGTTTTGTGTTTTCATTATTTAAAAGTCGATGAGGCGTTCCATGAAACGCCTCTTCGAGTATATAATAGGAACCCTTTAGACCCAGGGGAGTACTGGCATCCAATTTAATTATCCAACAATACTCTCTCCAGTCCAATTAATTTTCTGCTTCCAACCTGTTGTTGAAAGCAGACAGCTTATCCAACACTAAAAACGTAGGCACCCCATTACACGTAGTAGTACTGTAATGCTTCCCCGTGCAATGTAACCATAATTGCTGGGTTGCCTGGGGGCTATTTGTGGATAAAAGTGTACATGCAGTCAGTCATTGTCCAGATGCATTCTCAATGATTAGGAGTTTCAGTCCATTTTCAATGAATGTGAATTTCAAGGGAAGTGACGCTTACAGTTTCTCATGCTAAATCTGTTTTCATTGTGAGACTATTTTGTTTTATTTGAAAAATGAATACATTGTCAAAATGTATAAATTGCCAGCTTATGCCATACCTACTTAATAACCAACTTCTGTCTCCTACCCAGCATGGATTCTGCCCTGCCCACAGTACAACCATAGCCCTTCTTTCCTGTACAAACCTCATCAACCAAAACAGGCACTTGACATCAGCCATATTCTTGGACCTGTCAAAAGCCTTCGATATGGTCAGCCATCCCAAACTATTCCACTCTCTTACTAATCTTGGCCTTAGTTGATCACTAGCCTGGTTCAAAAACTATCTACATGGTAGACACCAAGCAGTTCGATGTGACAACAACCTATCCTCACTGCTGCCTATTACCACAGGAGTCCCACAAGGGTCCATTCTGGGACCCCTTCTATTCTCCGTCTTCATTAATGATCTCCACAGCATATGCCAAGATGCAACTATTGTACAATATGCTGATGACTCAACGTTAGTCTGCTCAGCCAATGACCCACACAGACTCCTCTCTATTACCCAAAATGCCTTCCAAATTACAGAAACCTGGTTTCTTAACAAAAACTATTACTTGATCCCAAAAATGATTTATTATTTTATTTATCTTACATTGGTTTACCAGGATAGTCCGACTGGATACATGTCCATTTTCAGCGGAGGCCTGGGGAGAAAAGCTCCACAAAGACAAACTTACATAGATTACACAGAAGTTAGCAAATATTTATAAAAACAAAGTGATTGTATACAATGGGTTAGTAGTGATTCCCTAGTAGGGACTCACATTTGCCATGGACAGAGAATTAAAAGTAAGAGACATCAGATTAGAAGCACAGCTTCGTGATGTAGTTACAAGTTATGATAACTGCAGAATATGCTTTTAGTTTATAACTTAATCAGGGTTGGTACATGGGCATAGCCAATTCACTTTGAGATACTGTTTGAGGTTTTTTTTGAAGAGACTTTTGGAGGATTGTAGGGTTATATAGTTTGGCAACAAATTCCAGGTTTTGCCAGTGAAGTTGGCAAACAGGGATTCACCAGCAGAGTTATTGGCTTTGTGGGTTTGGACCAGTAGTTTATCGGCTGACCGTAGGGATCTTAGATTGCTATATGACTTAATAATATTTTTAAGTGAGGGGATATCCTCAGGGTGGTACAAAATTTTGTGCGCTATTAAGAGTTCATTGAATTGAATTAAGCTGGGCAGTTCTAGCCACTCTAGTTGTTTAAGGTTCTGACAGTGGTGGGTTCTATAGGTGGAGCTAGTGGCGAATCTGGCAATATGATTGTAGCTATGGGACAGCTTGCCTAGTTCGGATCTGTTGAGGTTTGAGAGTACAGGCGAGACATATAAGAGAGTTGAGAGTAGGTGTGATCGGGCGATTGCAGTCTTAGCCAGCGGGGTTAAAAATGTCTTGACAAAAGACCAACTGTTGCTATTTAAACCAAACAAATCCATCTCAATGCCCAACACATGTAGTTTTGTGTCCAGAGATGGGACTATCATCTCTCCAGACACTCGTACTAAACTGCTAGGTGTGACCATAGACAATAACCTCACGTTTGATCTACATATAAATCAAACTATTAAAAATATTCACAAATAAATGGGCAGTCTTTATGAAAACAAACCATTTCTAACCCACTGCTAGAATACCTATAGCTCAAACCCACCTCTTCTCTACAACATTCTACGCCGCTCCCATCTTCACCAACCTACCCAAAGCTGAAATGGCCAAGCTTAACATCTGCTACAATCAAATTGCCAAATTTGCTACTGGTGCCCCCTACCATGCCACCACTGTCATTCACTAAATCAACTTAACTGGCTTGAATTCCCAAATCTCCTCTCATTCCATCAGCTTTCTTTCACCCAGACACTCCTGCTACTTCCTGAAAAAAAAAACAGCAGTATTTAATTTACTTAAACTACAAACTAATACCAGACAGCTTCGCTCTAGTGATAAAAGACTAATCAAGGTGACCAAAAGCAATAACACAGCAGGTGACTCCCCTCTTCCCTAACTACATCGGTAAAATTTTGAACTCATTACCTCCTGCTATTACCTCAGCCAACTCAATGGTTCCATTCAAAAGCCTACTAAAAGAACACCTAAAACTGGCATGGCTATGCCCTTGCTACCCACCAGGTTGACCCATATCATACATACCCTCTGACCCACTCCCGTGCTCCTTTTCACTTCTATCCCTTCAAGAAGAATCGTGACTCCTCCTTATAGTGCCTCACCTGTGAACACCCACACCATCAGTCAGCAGTTATGCACATTCCAACTTTAAACCCAGCCACATCTCACTAAACTAACCCTAACACCCACTCCCAACCCCCTTTTACTTACATTTGTCTCAATCATTGTTATTACTGGAAACCAGTACAATGTCCTTCAAGGATGCATCTGCAGTCCTAACAAATGGGTTGTCCTGTCGTCAGGCAGCCCTTCGGTCGGCCGGATTCCAAAGTCTGGGTCTGGCCTCGGCTGGTGTCGCACTTCACCCGACGTCATCTCTGCTGGTCTTCGGGTATAAAGGAATCAGCCGACGCCATTTTCCTCAGTCTTTCTTGCCGCGTGGTGCCCGAAGCAGAAGCTGTTCGCAAGTGCCGGTCGGTCTGATCCAGAGATTACTACTACCGAATACTACTTCGAAGACTTCTAAAGCTAAGTACCCGTTGGGGACTCTTTCTTGCCTCAGCCGATGTCAGAAAAAGTAAATAACTGTTTAACTTGTGGGAAACAAATACCTCATAAAGATTTCCACTCTTACTGCTTACCTTGTTTAGGCCCAGACCACGACGTAGCAGCCTGTTTAGCCTGTGCTTCCTTCAACCGATGAACGCTTAGGCGTCGGTCGGAGTTTGCTGAACAGTTTTCGGCTCAGATTTTGCGTACATTATGCCGTTGGATCCTCCGACTTCTCAAATTGTTAAAACGAAAGAAAAGACCGACACTCGAAACCACGGTTAAGCAAATGTCTCGGTTTCGGCCGAAACCGAGCAAACGGGTCAATCTTCAGCCGAATCCATGACTACTACCGAGGCTCCTGCTACCCTAGTTGAATCGGCCTCTGAAGTTTTGCCTACTAATGTGGTTCCTATAGAATTATCAGACACCATCCCTTTGGATGTCTCTACCCCAGCACGTGGTGGTGCTGCTAGGCCTCCTGCAGCCATGTCTGTTAAGGCCTTTGCCAGGGCTAAAGCAGCCAAAACTGCTAAATCAGTGCCTGTTAAGCCCCCCTCACACAGGCCCAGTTCCAGTTCTCAAATGCTTACTCTGGCAGAGGATCTCATCTCTTTAATTAGGGGATCCCAATCTCATCCAGACAGGGCCTCTCAGCCTCCAGAAAAGAGACCTAGAGCAGAGCCCCCAGAGCCAGTGTCCTCAGATGATTCTTCTGATGACTCAGACATTACAGACCATCCAGAGGCTCCTTTTTCTACTTATGAAGACTCCGATGCTGAAGAATCTATTCCATCTGCCTCTCCACCAGAGGAATTTTCCTTTGAAACCTTACATGCCATGAGAGAGCAATTCCAATGGCAGGGACAAGATTTCTCAGATTCAAGAAAAAGGCTTAGGACCTTTCTACACTTACCGCAACATAGGCCCTTAGCTATACCTCCAGTTCTGCCTGTTGTGGATGATGCATTTAATGATGTTTGCACTGCTCCTGATACTTTACCTCCAGCCCCTGCCAAACCAGATAGGTTTTACAGGGTACCGGACACTCATCACCACCTATACAAAGCCCCACTTGCAGATCCTGAGACTATCTCCCAGGGGCCTAAGGCAGTAGCTTCGACCATAGCAAAAAAACCCTCTCCCTTCTGAAAGGGAATCTAGGTCCTTAGAGAGATGGGGGAAAAAAGTTTACACCTCTGCTACTCTCTCAGCTAGAGCTTTGAACTGTCAGTTTCATATGATCCAATACCAAGAGTTTATGCTTGATCAGTTAACTAAGAAACTGTCCTCTGATGACTCCTTAGATAAGAAATATGTTTTAGAAATGGTGAATAACATTCAGCAGGTTAGTAACCATTCTTTAAAATGTGGCTATGATGCACTGGAGGCTTCATTTAGATCAGCCATGACTGGCACAGTTATAAGAAGGCATGCATGGTTGAAAGAACAGGTCTTGCGGATCATGTTAAAGCAAAGCTGTTAGATGCTCCTATGGATAAGGCCAGTCTATTTGGTTCTCCTGCTCAGCAAGTAATGAAGAAAATGGAAGAGAAGGCAAAATCTGTACAAACAGTTAAGGATTTCTTACAGGTTCAGCCCCAAGGTTTAGCAGGAACTGGCCTTCCAAAATTGGTCCTTTCCAGACTCCTCTAAATCTCAGAGAGGCAGGAATAGGCGTTCCAGAGGCAGAAATCAATCCAGAGGAGGTGCCTACAGAGGACGCCAGTGGCAAGGCAATAACCAGCGAGGCACAGACACAACCACTGCCACTGCAACAGGACCATCACAGTGACTTGACTCTGACACCGCCTACCAGGGAACAAATAGCAGCACCCTTAGGCGGAAAGTTAGCCTTATTTTCAAAAAATTGGCACTATATCACAAAAGACAAGTGGATTTTGCAGACCATAGACCAAGGCTGCAGGTTTCACTTCCACACCTTACCAGTAAAAAGAGGAATGCCAAACCTACCTCCAAATCAGAAAACAGAAGCTCTAAAGCAGATAGCTCAATTAACAAAGATGAGAGCTGTGGAAAGAGTACCACCAACAGAACAGGGCAAAGGATTCTACTCCAGACTCTTCCTAGTACCAAGAAAAGAAAAGTTGGAGACCTATTCTCGACCTGTCCCTTAAACACATTCATCATTGTCCCAAAATTCAAAATGCTGACCCTACAGCAACTTCTTCCCATGCTGGGCAAGGAGTGTTGGCTGGTAACTCTAGATCTCAAGGAGGCATACCTGCACGTCCCCATCGACCAAATTGCAGAAGATACCTCAGATTTCTTGCAGGATCAGAGCATTATCAATTCTCAGCATTGCCCTTTGGCTTATCTACTGCCCAGAGTATTCACAAAATGCCTGGCATCAGTAATCGCTCATTGCAGGCTACAGGGAATCCAAATTTATCCATACCTGGACGACTGCCTGATACAAGCGGACAACAAAATCAAGCTGACAAAAGACTTACAAAGAGTCATTTGCTTACTACAAGCCCTGGGATACACAGTCAATTTAAAAGTCAAGACTGATACCATCCCAAACAAGAACATTCTTGAATTGGACACAGTAAAACAGATGGCATTCCTAACTGCAGAAAAACAAGAACAACTCCTCTTTACTTCTTGGCATTAACAAAGCAGAACAAATTAACAGCAAGGAAAGTACTGCAGGCCTTGGGCTTCATGGCATCATGCATAATCCTGGTCCCCATGCCAGACTGCATATGAGAAAGCTACAGTGGTACCTAAAGAATTTATGGTCTCAACACAGGCACAGCTTAGAAACCGAAATACCACTAATCCCATGCCTGAAACAAGAGTTCCTATGGTGGGCTCAAGCATGCCAGTCAAACCCAGGCTTGCCCTTCCACAACTTTCAAGCAAGCCAAACCATCACAACGGACGCCTCAGACCTAGTTTGGGGGGCACACATGCTGGACAAATGCATACAAGGATTATGGACTCCAGACCAGCTGCACCTGCACATAAATCAAAAAGAAATGCTGGCAGTAAAACTAGCAATCCAGAATTTCAGACCATTCCTCAAAGAAGGCCATTTAATGATAAGGACAGACAACACCACAGTCATGTGGTACATCAACAAACAGGGAGGCACTCATTCATACCCCCTATGCAGAATGACTCTGGACCTTTGGAATATGGCTCTGAGCTACAACATCCAGTTACAGGCAATATTTGTACCGGGAAAAGAAAACATCCTAGGAGACATGTTAAGCAGAACTACCTCGGATGCTCACGAATGGATGCTACACCGGACATCTTCAAGGCCATCACAAAGAAATGGGGAATGCCACAAATAGACCTATTCGCATCCCCACTCAATCACCAGCTCAAGAAATTCTGCACAAGGACATACCACCCACTTGCATGGAAGGTGGACTCTCTATCCTTCAGTTGGAAAGGCCTGACAGCATATGCATTTCCACCTCTTCCTTTGATGCACAAGGTACTACTGAAAATCAAAGAGGCAAGGATAATTCTGATAGCTCCAAATTGGCCAAGACAACACTGGTATCCATTGCTGAGGAGCATGTCCGGGGAGAACGTGGACACTACCCTGATGCCTTTGATGTTAACTCAGAACGACTACAACATCATGCATCCAAACCTAAAACTCTGCAACTGACTGCCTGGAACATTACATAACAGCAACTAACCCAGATTTATCCCAAAGGGTTAAAACATTATCCTTGAGGCCGCAGACCTTCAACAAGAAGGAACTATGCAGGAAAATGGAAAAGGTTTGTCATTTGGAGTACTGAAAGAGGAAAAGATGTGTCAAAGATAGATATTGCTAACATCCTGGAGTACTTGGCAGAGCTTCTCCATACAGGCCTGTCCTATTCCTCCATCAAGATACATGCATCAGCTATTTCTGCAGAATACAGCTTGATCCCCTGTCTTCTCACATCCTCTACTCAGGCAGTTCCTCAGAGGAATCAAGAATGTAAAACCTCCTAGGAAACCACCATTACCAGCATGGGACTTGAACTTTGTGCTAGAAAAATTGACACTCCCTCCATTTGAACCAGCAGCAACAGCAGATCTTCAACACCTATCCTGGAAAACTGCTTCCTACTGGCAATTACTTCAGCAAGAAGGGTTTCGAACTACAGGCCTTAATGGCAGTACAACCCTTCCTAATCTTCCATCAAGATAGAGTGTCCATGAGAACTAATCCTACATTTATGCCTAAGGTGGTATCCAGAGTGTCTCTAAACCAGGCAATCCACCTACCTACCTTCTTTCCCAATCCACAGAACAGGGGAAAGACTACTGCATACCTTGGATGTACATAGACAGTTCGCTACTACCTGGACAGAACCAAGGGCAATAGAAAAACTGACCAGCTTTTAGTAGCTTATGCAACAGGAAGGAAGGAAAAGCAATTTCCAAACAGACAATCTCCAAGTGGATAGGAAATTGCATAAGATTCTGTTACTCCTACCATGGAAAGCAAATTCCACAGAACATAAGACCTCACTCTACAAGGGCTACAGCCACTACCACAGCTTTCTTACGAGGAGTGGCTACCAAGGACATTATTGAGGCGGCTACTTGGACCTCCGTGCATACATTTGCCAAGCATTACAACTTACCTCTATACTCTAGATCTCGAGCAGGGTTTGCCACTGCTGTATTGCAAGGGATCCTAACTACACCATAATTCTTCTTCCTCCTCCCCTAGTTTGGCTATGGTATTCTACCCATTTGTTATGACTGCAGATGCATCCTTGAAGGACATAGTACAGTTTTGTACCTACCATAAATGTAGATGTCCGAACAGGATAGCATCTGCAGTCACCTCCTTCCCTCTGTGGTACTCCTAGGGTATTTACCCTCCTAATAGCTAGCTAGGGGGGATCTCTTATGGTGTATTTGTTTGTATATATGTACATACATGCTTATTTTTTGTGTTTGCCTACTATTTTTTTTTGGAAACATTGGCATTTATCCAAAACTTAGTTTTCCAAGAGGGCAACTGGCATCTGGGGCAAGAAACACTGAGGAAAATGGCGTCGGCTGATGCCTTTATACCCGAAGACCAGCAGAGATGACGTCGGGTGAAGTGCGACACCAGCCGAGACCAGACCCAGACTTTGGAATCCGGCCGACCGAAGGGCTGCCTGACGACAGGACAACCCATTTGTTAGGACTGCAGATGCTATCCTGTTCGGACATCTACATTTATGGTAGGTACAAAACTGTACTTTCTAAGTACTACTTTACTCTAACTTAAACTGTGGAATTTTGTTAAAACTTGTGACTTCCAATGAATATTGTACTTTGTAACTTTAAAACTATGAAATCTTGTTAAATCATGTGTTTTCCTATGAATACTTGCTATGTAGAAATCTCATAGTAGTTTGTTCTTAATCTGTGGAGGTTTTCTCCCTGGGCCTCCGCTGAAAATGGACATGTATCCAGTCGGACTATCCCAGTCAACAAATGTAAAATAAAATAAATAAAATTTAGCAAATGGCCATTAGTGTTTGTGCTATAAAATTTGAAATAAAGGTTTTAAATCAAATCTCTGTAATCATTGTAAAGGTAAAGGAGAAGATAGTGTGTACACTGACCAGTTTTAAACGGTGTTTATGGTAATTGGGGAGATAGCCAAGTAATGGGACATTGGAATGGCTTTGGGGGCTGTGGTACATTACCCTGCCTAGGGCCTTCTTTGACCATGGTCTGGCTCTGCATGTCCTTACAGAGACAATGCCACTGTGGTACCATGATGTGGTACATCAACAGGCAAGAAGGAACCCTTTTTGCAATCTCTGAAGGCTGGCCATAAAAGCCTGGGAAATAGCCCCACAGTGAAGCTTAACCCTGAAGGAGTGTTACACTCCATTTTAAGAGATTGTTTTAGTAAGCAGAGTGAGCAGGGTACAGCCAGACACTCACAAACGGACGTTGAATAAGAGTGAGCTTATTCCTTTGACCCTCAAATGGGGTAGACCTCCTTGCTTCTCCAGAAAACATGCAGTTCGGGAAGATTTGCTGCAGGACAGCAGCTCCAGGAAGCTAGGAAGATGGATGACTTCTCAACACCTTAGGTTTGTCTGTTCCTTTCTGCTTTCAGTTTGATACCCTTGATTCCCAAGAGATTGCAAAGTGTCAAGGAGGAAAGTCCAGAAATGCTACTAATGGCACCTTTTGGGGCCTTGGTAACGCTGCGTATCCCTCCTGCTGACTCTTGCAAAGTCTGAACCAATTGTGTTGCTTTTATGAGTAGACCTCTTGACTAAATAAATTGGGGGGGGTCTTACTGCACTCTAGCACATAATTTTAGAGGCTGTGCTAAATATTGTGTGGAGCGGTAAGGAAAACCATACCTAGAAGACCAGAAAATCTTATTCCTCTGCTGCTTTCCTAGGGACCAGTGCATTAATTCAGCCCAAATGTTTGTCTTTTTTTCAGCTTTATTTCAGACCTTTACAAATCAGAATTAACTTGCACATGTTTGAAGGTACATGTTGTAGCCATATCAGCTTTTGCAATTCTAGAATCCCCCCTTTTGTGCTCTGTTGCCAAACAGTTCCTGAATTGAGTACTTCACCGGAAACCTCCAAAAAGGGACATTATTCCTCCACGAGACCTAAACTGTACATTGGAAGAACTTACCCTGGCACCCTTAAACACGCTGCTTCCATTTCCTTTAAGTATCTTTCCTGGAAGACTGTTTTTGTTGGCTGTAAGTTATGTTCAAAGAAGCTCTGAGTTACAAACCTTAATGTGCAAAGAATATTTATTTATTTTTTTACAAAGACAGGGTCACTGTGTGTACTAGCCCTACTTTCATGTTTAAGATAGTGACAGGCTATTGATGTGCTTAGACAACTGAGATCATCTTTGAACAGATCTAAGAAAATTAGAAAGGTCAGTCATTTGTTTTATTTACAAGAGTCAGGAAGGTAAAGCCTGTTAATAAAAAACCTTATCAGATTGGCTTACTCATGGTATTTATTTTTGCTTTTCCTTCCATGTAAAAACTTGTGTACGGCCATATCAAGACCCATTCTCTAAAGCCCTGGCAATCCCCCACAGCATTCTTCCGGGGGTGTGTCCATGTCCAATCCATGTGGAAGCAGCTGTAGGTGTCAGATCTACGGCCAAAGGGCACTCTCTGGGAGTCTTCCTGGAAGTGATAACCAAAACAGTGAATATTAGGGTGAACATAATACATCTTGGTTAGGAATGTAGCAGAAGTGTATATGTTTGAGTATTTTTGCTGTTGCAGCCCTTGTTGTCTTCCACCATCCCCTGTGCTTTCCTGTCTGGGTATCCTGGTGTTGGGAAGGGTACCCTTTTCACCTGATTCATCCTAACTTCCCTCTCTTCAAGACACACTTCCTTTCTCTAAAGTTAGCCTATTGAGTCAGATTGATTCCCATGGTTGGGCCTTTGTCCTCAGAAGATGTATTCTGTAGGTCCACAAGTGGTTTGATACATAGGACACACTCCTTGTCCAGCTTGGGCAAGAAAGATTAAAAGTTGGCATCAGTTGATGCTCCTCTTACACCATTGATGATCTAATGTCCAAGTGAGAGGAAGTTGACTGAGACCAGTAGGGAAGATGATAGAGCTCTTGAAGGCAGGTAAGCTGTGTGTTGTTGTAGGAGTGAATGTAGATGTGATGACTGTAGCAGTTAGTATAGTTAAGCATCTGCAGTTTTAGTAAGTTTGTTGCTTAAATAATTTCACGGCGACAGTGTTTAGAGTAACAGCTCTGTTCTTTTAGGTTTAAATGACCTACTTTGAGGTAATGTACATTGGAGGAATAAAAGCTGTCAATATGTATGAAAAAGTTGTCATGATAAAAATCTGGTTTGTGCCTCACTTGTGTGACTTTTTTCATTTCACTAAGTTTGAGTCCAGTACTTTCAGTATATTAACATTCTAGTCTCGTGCATTGCACACCTGGAGACTGGCATTGATTGGTTGACAGTGAGCTTAGGAGTGATGCAGAATCACCTTAAGGTGTCGCACCAGAGGGGACATAATTTTTTGTAGCTTCATTCCCTCAGAGGGAGAGATATTTTTAGTACCATGCAGAGCTTCCTAACCAGTGGCCTTTTCATTGATCTTTTCAAAACACGTGACTTGGTCTGCCAGACTATTTTCCTAACTACATTACCATACTTTGGAAGATTACAAACTTATGGTTTACTAATTACCTGTTCAACAGGCACTTTGATCAGGATTGGGCAGGAGCATCCTACCATACACTGTGGCGTGCTCTGGTATTATTCCTAGGGCCCCTCCTTTTCAACTTTGTTCATCAACAATCTGCCCATGCAACTCCAGACCAGCAACATGCTTCTCAACATTAACAGTTTCTATATTATCAGCCAAATCTTTTCTCATTCCATAAGCAGCTTCATACTGGCTTTAACAACCTATCCTGTGGATTTCCTGGATGGCTGCACATTGAGTAGCAGCTTAACTCTAGCTGTCCCAGTGTGAAAACAGAAACTCAACAGAGAAGGCCAGTAGAGTTTAGTGCTTATGGGTATATTGCAGTAACTGGCTAGTAAGTGTACTGTCTGGATACCAGGAAAAAAAATGCAAAGCACCTGGAAAATATCAGCTACAAAAAGTGAGGATGAAACGTTGACTGAGGAAAGTTCTACAGCTGTTCAGCAAAAAGCAATGCAACCTCCAGACATGACTTCCAGCAATCTACAGGAAGATATAACACAACTGCACACAGACCTGGTTAAAATAAACGAAACACTGATGGAGTATATCAACACAAGCAACAAAAGGCTGGGAAAAAATGGAAGAAGCTGTAAACAGATATTCAGATGATGTGATAGAGCTGCAAAAATCAGAGGTTGAAATGAAGAAAAGGCTGGCTGAATATGGGCCTGCTCAGGAAGAGATGTTTTAAAAAAAATAAAATTAGAGGACAGAGCACATAGGGAGAATCTGAGATTTTGAGGTGTTCCAGAGAAGGTGGAAGGAATAGACTACATTAATTTTATGAAAGCACAAATAAGCACCTGAACTCCTGACACCGGCAATGAGAAAGCAACATAGACCTTTAATAGTAAAGATGCAATCCTACCAGCAGGAGTTGATTCTAACAAAGCTGTAGCAGAAGGACAGAATACTAAAAGTGGGAGACAGAGTGTTTGTGGAGAATGACTACTCATTGAACATCAGGCAGAAGAGGAGTAAATTCATTCCACTGTTCAGGGAATGTCGAGACATAGGTGTGAGATTCAAACTGCTGTACCCAGCTATCTTCAAGGTATTCTTCCCTGGAGGGACAAAATCATTTTTGATGAAGTACATGCTAAGGAGGAAATAGAAAAGTATGTCCAACAAAAAAGTGAGCTGTGAAACAGAAGTAGACTCTGCTTCTTGTTCTTCTGGTAATAGACCACAGAGAGACCGTACCTGCGAAACCTTTTCCAGTGTGTTCATGGAAAATGTTGGAGAGAAGGAAAGGAGCATAAGAGTTGACTAGAAGAATCGAGAGTACATTGGAAATGAAGCAGAGACAGGATTTGGGAGATGGAGATGAACAGTAATAAAACCAGTAACTTAATGTGGTATTACAATGCAATACTTATATTTGTAAAATATGACAGAACAAGGACATCTGGACATATTGGACTTTTTCAGAATTTCTTGGACTTGAGGGACTTTAAAGTATATGCCCTACTTCATGTCATTGATATCAGGAAAGATGCTTTGGTGAGGGTAAGAGAGGGGCGACAGTTAACTGTAAGTAACATTTTTTCCTTAATAGTACTATTTTTGTGGTGTATGGTTTTCTTTACTTGGTATAAAGTAAAGCATTCTCAATTATTTTTTTAAGTGTAATGGGGATTGTAAGTAGGTGCTGCTGCTGTTCTTTTTTTAACTTTTTTTCTCCCCTCTCTCTACCTTGTTTAGTTTTAAGAAAAGTAGGCACTGCAGTATAAAAAAAGCCCAGTTAACAAAGCATGATAAAAGAAAAATTAATGTATCTTTTCCCATTCTTGCATGGGTAATGACTGAATTAAGGACCTTAGATTGATTTAGTAACAAGTTTTAAGATAAAGCAAGTAAATGAAAAAGAATATTGAATATTATGAGGCTTTTTTATAGCAAATGAATGAATGCTTAGTAGCAGTTCTGTATCTGGCCCTCATGTTTCCATGGAAACAATCTGATAAAGAAAAAATTGACTGTCTGGTTCTCATGTCTCCATGAAGACAATATGATAAAGGTAAATTGGTTACAGTCTGGAAAGAGAAGGTGGCAAGGAGATAATGTTCTGTGAAAGCATTGGGGCTTCCCAGCTGGGAGATCTGTAAAGGTAAGACAAAAGCAGTTAGTACTTAGTAGAAGCACAGGCTGCACCATGTGTCTTAGCATGGATAACCTTTGTTTTAGGTTAACTCAAATCTGTGAGTGTGGCTGTCAGTTTTGGGACATTTGTTCCTATTAGGAGGGTCAAACTTCAGTATTTTAAGTTGTACATAGTTTTGTGGGTTAGTATTAAATGAATAGGTTTTAGGGAGGTATTGGGGGTTTGTTTTGTTGTTTGAGGGCTTTCAGTAAATCAAAATGTTTTGTAAGATGTGACATAGGCTCAAATGGGTATGACAAGAAATAACTATATAAAAGTTCAACATGCCAAACCGTGTACGCAGCTAAAGCAAAAGCTGGAACTAGACAATTAACAAAAAAAGGTGTTATGCATAAAAGGTGGGAATAATAACTTTTTAATGCAGTGATGCTTTCTGTAATGTTTTTAAATGTCAGCGATCCCACAGATAAATACAAAAAAGAAAGAATAGTGAACTATATTAAAAATGTAGAGTGCAAATAGCTATGTTACAGGAGACACACTTGGAAAGAACTGAACATGTGACTTTGATGAAAGGTTTTCAGAGTCGATATTCAATGGAATATCTGGGACAAAGGAAACGAGGAGTGCTTTAATGTGTTAAGGGGATACTGGCAAGGGAGTTGAGTTATACTGGCATATATTTATAATCCACTTAAAACTGCTATAATGGAGTTTTAAGAAGATTCTGGGAGAAATAATCAGTTTTCAGCAAGGAATATTACTTATAGTTGGGGACTGGAATTTGAATTGCAGCAGTGAAGATGTGTCTGGGGGGGGCAAGAAGAGAAAGTATAGCAGAGGAGGGTAGATTTTTGAAGAAATTTATGAAAATATTTGGCATGAAAGATGTGAATTCAGTAGTAGGAGTAAGAAGTGCATTTACGTATTATTCCCCAAGATATAAACACTGGGCTAGGCAGAGTTTTCATTTCACAGGAATATGTGCATTTAATTTAAGGTCTTGATACGCTCCCAATAACTGTTTCAATCATGTGCTGGTATTAACTAAAATAAAAACACAGGGTAAAGAAATAAAAATAAGACACTGGCACTTACCCACCTGTCTGGAAAGAGAGGAACTTAAGGAGTGGGTAGTGGAGATTATTCAGGAGCTACTCAAGATAGATATTCTGCAAATGTAGCTAGGGAATGGGATAAAATTAAGGTGTAGTTTAAAAATAGGGTGGAAATAAAAGAAGGGAGCTATTGTTAAGAAGTACCACTAATTTATTTATAGGGAATGACAAATGTTAAAGCATTGTAGGAGGAGTCTCACAGAATAAGAAGAGGATCAACTGCAGAATGCTAAGCAGAAAATATGGGATTACATCGATAATATACACAAGTTTAGAAAGATTGTTGTTAAGCAACTGTTTTTTGATGATAACACTAGATCACAAAAAGTTTTAGCACAACGACTCAGGCAACAAAAAGTAGAAGGGGCTGTCACCAAGCTTAGGGAGCCTGCACAGGGAAGTAACAAGAGACATTGTAGAGATATTAGAAATATTTCAAAAATTCTGTGAAAGTCTGTATAAAGCAGAGAAATATGGAAATCAAGAAAAGATACAAATGTGAATGTTTATGGAAGAATTAAATATGCTAAGGTTAGAGGTAGATGAGGATAAGAGGAGATGAGATAAAAATTGTGATGTATAACCAGTCTACAGGAAAGTTCCGAGGAATAGATGGTATTCCTATGGAAGTTAGGAGGAAAATACTCATAAAGATACAGAAGGTTTTGTTTAACACTATTTTAAGAAGAGAAGTACCAACATCCTGGAAGAAAGCAGTGATAGCTGTAGTACGTAAAGAGGGTAAAGATGCATCAGATCCAGCTTCATACATTCATACAGGCCCATTTCAATACTAAACCATGATTATAAAGTGTTCATGTTTGTAATGGCTTAAAGAATGGCAAAGGTAATGCCAAAATTGATAGATATGGATCAGTGAGGCTTTGTGGATGGGAGGCAAACATATGACAACATTAACAGAACATTGATGATCCAGAGGCAAGCAGAATGTAAGAAAATACCATTGTTATTGGAAGATCTTGATGCAGTGCCAGCATTTGACAGAGTAAGATGGGGCTTTATGAGGAGGGCAATGGGAAGCATTTGCATTTCCTGAAGAAATTATAAGGTTGATTAGGAGGTTATATGAGGGATCAGAGGCAAAAATTGAAGTGGTTGTGGTCCTCTCTGATAATTTCTGCTTGAGCAGAGGAACCAGGGAGGGTGTCCTCTTTCCCTTTTGTTATTTGCATTATATTTAGAACCGTTGGCAAAGAAAATAAGGGACTCGGAAATTCAAGGATTTAATTGGTATGATAGTCAAGAAAAGCTGGCTCTATTTGCAGATGATATTTTATACCTGACAAAGCCAGAGAGAGACATTACAGTGTTGTGGAACATTTTGAGACAGTTTCAGATCTTTTCGGGATACAAAATTAATGAAGCTAAAACAAAAACAATAGTGGTAAATTATCTACCTACATATGAATTGTTTCAGCAATATCCATATTTATGGGGATATGGTAAAATGAAGCGTTTAGCAGTGTGGATTAAAATGATTCTGGTCTGGCAGCTAAGGATATGTGGGAAGAGACTGAACAAAAGATAATAAAAACTGAGAAAATGGAAGCTTTGTTATATGGATATGGATAGTAAGATGCAAGCAGTTAAAATGTTTTTAGTCCCATTAGTCTGATACACAGGTCAGGCATATTTTTATCATTGAGAGGAGAAGTTGTGGATAGCAATTAAACAAGAGCTGAATGACTTTATTTGGGAGGGGACGATGGCACGGGTCGATTGGGATAAGCTGATTCTTTCAGTAGAACAGCCGGATTGGGATTACCCAATTTAAAGGTATATTTCAGAGCTACACAGTTAAGGCTCATATACATAGCACAAGCACAAAACTATAATTCATAGTGGAAAGGGATGATGATGAAACAAGGGGGAAGCTCAGGAAACGAGAGGCTGGGATTTTGGATGTAGGCCTTTAGGGAGAATAACAATAATCATACAGAATATTATAACTGTAAAGTAGCAGAAAGTGTTCTAAGAACTAAGCCAACACTGGAATGGAGAAAGGTAATTCTGCCAATAGGGATGACTACAATTAGGTATATAGGCAGTAGGTAAGAGGGGACTGGAATTTATTCGATAAAACTGGCAAAGGAACCAAGGTACTGGGAGCAAATAACTAGAGAGGGAAAGATGATGGAATGGGAAGAATCCAAGAATTTATTTGGAATGCAGGTTAGAGATCGTCTTCCCAATGAAGGAATAATATTTGAGCATAAGCAAAGAGAAAGAAATAGGGGGTCCTAAATGAACGACCAGCACTGGTAGAGTTTTTAGTAGACTGTAGAACAGAAGCTGCCATTAAAGGAATTATTAGAGGATATAAAATATTGCGTGACAACTATAAGAATCAGAGGAGGTTAGAAAGGATTGGGAAGACAGGTTGGATAAGCAATTCACAACGAAACAATGGGGGGATATGTGTATATCTCCCAGATATGCAACAAAATCAAGAATATTTAGGTTTTTTTGCATGGAAATGTTTACGTAGATATTTTTATACCCAAGTAGACTCGAGAGAATTTTTCCTCAAGTAGATAACAAATGTTGGAGGTGTGATGGGGAGGAAAGAGGTAATTGAGAACATATTTTCTGGCAGTGCGATGAGTTGGCTGACTTTAAAGATTCCTTGCAGGATGCACTGTTGGAGATGCTGGGTGGGCAGATTGATGTGATGAGGGAGATGATTTTTCTGAGTTATGGTACAGAATCGGAATTGCCTAGACTTGGTAGGGACTTTCTGTGTCTAATTATGGTGGCTGCCAAAAAAGCAATTCCTAGAAAATCGAAATCTAAACCAGCTATACTAGAAGTAGTGAATATAGTAACAGAAATAAAACAAGTGGAACTGAGATCTTTCGACAAGCGTAGGAGCAAACTACATAGGAAAAAATGGGAATTGTGGGAACCATACATACAGGGGAGGAATGAGGTTTAAAAGAAGCCAGTATTTTAATGAGGTATGTAATGTTTAACTGAAAATGATTGGGTATGTTATAAGTGATGTATAATGTTTGCAAATAGGAGTGTGTCAGTATGGTTTGTGATGTAAAATGCTTACAACTTGGATTGTGTCTGTGTGGTTTGTTTTCATTTATATAAATGTATGATTGCCTATGTTGAAAGTGCTGGTTTAATAAAGATGTTTCTTGTTTAAAAAAAGGACAGGAATTGAATAATTTATGTAATGTTGCTTATGTTATATGATATATAACAATATATGTGGAGTATAATGTTTGTAAAAGTGAAGTTGTTAATACAGTTTGATTAGTTTTATGTAAATGTAAATTTGCTTGTGTCACAAGTGATAATTTAATAAAGGTGTTTTCAAAAAACAACATCCTAGCCTAAATATTAAAAATGAGAAGAGACTTCATTTATGTACTTCAACACTGCTGCAAGGAGCTACAAACAGTAGCCAGCCCAGCACCACTACAGAGTTTTGATGGCTTCAGCAAAGAACATGCAGCTTCATTCAGATACTTGGGTATAGATCCATCATTAATGATGATCCTCCACATCAGTCTTCTAAAATCAAAAGTAAAAGGGATGGTCAGTGATTACTAACCCATGTTAAGATTTTTTTAAACCCTCAAGGAAGGAACACAATTGGCAAAGGCATTCTGGGATGTTGGCTTGAAGGTCTGCTTTTGCAAGCTTACTCTTTTACTGAAAAATGTCTGTGATTAAATGAGTAGATTCTTGTGAACCTCACTGCCACACTTTTGCACATGCAGACTGGTTCCTTGTCTTGCTTATGGTATGGTCTTCTGCATCTTACTCTAATATGCATACCACTCAGCAGTACCTATACCCCAAAACTTCACTATAAGCTAATCACAACTTCAAACTGTGGTCTGCATGCTTTGTTCAGCAACTAACGAACTCGCTTGTGCACCACAGATAATCCATTTTCCATTACTGCTCCTAAACTATAGAATGGGCCTGCCTACTAAAATCAGAGACTGCACTTCCCTTGCAGAATACAGAACAGAGGTCCTCTGGCATCTTTAAAAGAGAGGCAAATGCACTGGTTTTCAGCATGAAGGCATCACCTAAATGTATACCTAAACGTGGAATACTTCCACCAACCTTGCACCTCCAGTCCGCTAATCAGATGAAAAACATCACATGCTTTCATTGTAAGTACTATATACTATTTATACTGTACTGTACTACCATATTCTAAATCTATGTTCATAAACTAGTCAACCTACAATCTTTCCTCTGAAGAACAATTCTCTTTTGTCCTCAGTTTGCATTGTGTTACCTAATTCTCTGTGCCAGAGTGTCATCTCTACTTGCTATAATAATCTGTGCATGTTGTTTGTCTGCATGTACTTCTTCTTCCCTTTACTCTGCTCTGTATATATTGTTTGTAAGAAGGAAAATATTGTGTATGTAGTCATTTTACTTTAAGTAAACTCCTCTCATCTTTTATCTCGAATTCCTATGGTGTAGCACCTACAGCCATTATGGACCAGGGGACAGCCACATCTTTTGTGGCTGTTGGGGTCCTTTTAGAGGGCAAGGGGGAACCACTCTTGTCAGCCTTGAGAGATGGAACAGGGAGTACTTCCCTATTTTATCAGAATTTTGTGCCCATCCTTATGGAGAAACTGATGCTACCATTAATGACGCTGTTAGTCCCATTTTTCCTGTTAAAAAAAGACTGAAAAGAAAATGTATATCTACTCCTCCTCAGATTTCCTTAGACAGGAATAGTTTAGTGAGTCTTGCTCACAGGTTATTGAAATTTCTCGTAAGGGTGTTTCTAGTTAAAGAGGGATAACCGTTTTTCTGAAGTTATTCAAGATTTTGAATCTGAAACGGAAGATGAAGGGACAGGTGCAGGGTTTTCTTCTCAGATTTCTGATTCATACTCTGAGGAGAACTAAGTTTCTGACTCTCCCTTTGGGGGGTTTCTCTTTCTCTGAAACTATTTCCAGAATTTGCCACTGTTGTCAATGGGAAAACATTGAGATTTCTCAGTCCCTTGGAAAATACTATAAACTTTTACAGATGTCCAGAACCTTCACCCATTTCTCGTGGAGGATGTTTGTATCACTGCCTGCATGCTTCCTGATAACCTGCTGCCCATAAAAAGGGAGACTGAATGTATAAAGTTCCACAATCCTTTAAGTTTTTATATTCTTCCCAAACCCGACCCAGTGGGTATAGCTTTAGTTAATCATTCTGCTGCTAAACATTTAGTTAGTTCCAGTCCTACTCTTTCTGTTAAGGACTGGAAGATTATTGATAAGTATGGGGGAAAATGTATGCTTCTGTAACTTTGATTTTCAGAATTTTAAATTGTCAGGCTCTTATGTTAAAAGTTTATTCTGACTAACTGTGAAAGCATGAGGAATGTTTTGACTGCAGTTTCTACTTGTGAGGAAAAACCTGCTTTAAATAATTTAGTTTCTTCAGTTGTAAGTCGGTGCTCTTTGTTAACAGTGTGTGTATAACTCAGTTGCTCCTTCTTCAGTGGCTGTGGCCATTGATAATGTTTTGAGGAGGTTTGCCTGGCTGCATTCTCAGAATCTCCCAGATGTAAAAAAGAAAAAGGGGGGGGGTTAAATTATTCCGTGGATAGAGATTTAAGTTTTGGTTCATCTGCTGCAGTGGTGATCAAGTAGTGTGATGAAACAGAAGTTGATACAGGGAATCTTTTTAAGATTTTTCATCCTTCCTTTTTCAAATTATCTACACATCCTTTTATTATTAGTATGCATCCACTTGCCAACACACCTTCCCACTTGCCTTATGCTCCTTGTCTCCTGAACGCTATCCCTCTAGCACTACCCTACTATATAAATGCAATACCCTTCCTACGCTTACCACACCCGACCTTCCCCATCACCTGCACCCCAAAAATGTACTATCTACCCATACTCAAAAGCTCCACCCATTTTAGATTGTATAATACTCGTTCTTCATCAAATCTCCCTGTCCCTCTCTGGTGACATCTATTCTAACCCTGGCCCCAGCAACTCCCCTCCCACCAACTTCCTCACACCCTAGCAACCCCAAGTCCATTCATCTTACCACTATTAATGTTCAAAGCCTCCGAAATGAACTCCCTACCTTACAGCCCTGGCTCCTACACAATCACCCTGACATTGTTGGTATCACAGAAACCTGGCTAAAGCCATTCATAAAAGACAATGAAATCCTACCACCCGGCTACCAAATGATCTGCACTGACAGACCCTACAAGAAAGGAGGTGGAGTTGCCATAGTCTACTACTCCTTCTACACATTTATCCCACACACCAATTACATCCCTAAATGCATTAACTTTGAATTAATTCTAGCTCACTTAAAAGTCAACAATCACAAATCTGTCTGCTTAGCATCCCTGTATATCACCTCCTGGCAGCAACACTATCTCAACATTAGAAGATATCCTCTCCTGGTTCTCCTCTAACATAAAAAACGAATCAGTTATCCTTGGCGACGTAAACAATAATTGGTCCAATATCGACTCTGTCCCCTTCTCAGACTATAAACCTCTATAACTATACCCAGCTAATTAACTCTATCACCAGGCCAAATAAGGATGGCACTTCTGGCTCCATCCTTGATTGGATTTTAGTTTGTCACCCTCATCTAATCTCTAATTCAGGCATCCTCCCAGACTCTACAATGATCACCTTCCTGCCTTCGCTGACTGACACCCCTCTCTACTCCAAAAACAACACCATTATATTTAGACCTGCTACCTCTCTAATTTCAATCCACAAGTTTTCTCTGACTGTAATTTGACTGGATCCCCTTAAAAACCCTACCCCTAGACCACCCTGTCATCCACTTTAACAATACATTTCTCAACCCACTTAACCATCTTGCTCCCCCTGGAACCAAACGGATCATGTCCAAAATCTCCCTTGGATATCAAAAGAAACCAACCTAATCATGCGCCTTAGAAATAAAAAAATGGAAACAGTACCAAAACAATAACCTACCCAGTACACTACTAAAACACAAACAACTCCGCAACTACGTAAAGAAACTAATAAGTATAGACCACAAATCCTGTTACACAAAGTGTCAGTCTGAACACTCTTCCAACACAAAAAAGTTCTGGAGTATTATGCCTCTCTCCTACATCCCAGTAACAGAGACAATGCTTGTCCCAACCGTAACCTTTCCGACCTAGATACAGCCACATCATTCAACTCCTTCTTTGTGGAATGTATATCCAAACTAACCTCCAGCTTCCCACACCCCCTCCATCCACCATCCTCTCTTCAGACAACACACATACTTCTCCCACTTTCACACTCAACCCCATCCACACTAGCACTGTGTCGTAATGCACCTGATAATTTACTGACATCCTTCCTCAAATTTTCAGGTAACAGCTTAGCCTTGCCCATCTCCATTCTAATAAACAAATCCATACAAGAATCCCATGTCCCTTCAATTTGGAAACATGCTTTCATTATTCCACTCCATAAGGGAGGTAAAAATATTGACTTTACCATCTTCAGGCCCATTGCCATCCTTTCTCCACTTTCAGAAATCTTTGAAAAATGTATCCATGCACAACTTATGCCTTTCCTAACTCACAATAACCTCCTTGCCTCCACTCAACATGGTTTTCGCCCAGGCCACAGTACCATCACTGCCCTTCTCTCCTTCCTAGAATGCATCAACCATGCTTGAGACTAGGGCAGACTCGTATCCTCCCTCTTCCTAGACCTATCCAAAGCCTTTGACACCATCTCCCACCTCATTTTACTGTCCCAACTCTCCCATCTCAACCTAACCCCCATCTACAACATCCTGGTTTTCTAGCTTCCTCTCTGAAAGCCTGCAGGCTGTAAAATGGAAATCTTCTACATCCCCCTTTCTGCAAACCACCACCAACATTCCCCAAGGCTCCATCCTTGCCCCCCTACTTTTCAACATATTCATTAATAACTTTCACCACTCCATCCCTGAGTCCTTTCTAATCCAGTATGCAGATGATTTGACTCTTACCATCATCTGCACTGATGACTCCCCTTTTGACCTGCAACTTAAGACCCAGTCTGCCTTCACTAAAACTGAAAACTGGATGTATAACAACCATCTTGCCCTGAATGGAAATAAAACAAAATTAATGATGTTCTTCGTGTTTTACTTTTGTAGTCATCACATTTGGGTTATCTACCTGCAGGTAGCCCTCAGCCAGCCTGAATATCAGAGACTTCGGATTTCTGCGTTCGATGCTGTTTCTTCTTCCAAGACGTCAGGTCATCAGGGGTATAAAACATGCAGCCGACAACATTACATCAGTCTTTCTTGCCGTGCGGTACCCGAAGCAGAAGCAGTTTGCAAGTGCCGGTCAGCCGTCTCCTGAAATTTTCATTTTCGAGTTTCAGACCCGAAGTCTTCAAAAAATATAAGTACCCCATTGGGGATCTTTTTCTTGCTCTAACCGTTGTCAGTAAAAGTTAACAATTGTCTTACCTGCGGAAAGCAAATACCTCATAGAGATTTTCATTCGTACTGCATCCCCTGTTTAGGCCCAGACCACGACATTCCTCGCTGTCGGTTTTGTGCCTTGTTCAACGCCTGAACTATTCGTTGTCAGGCTATTTTTCCAGCCGATTAATTTCATACTCTATCTGTGTACTCCGAAGTGGCTTCGTTAAGCCATCCGACTACCGATCTTCTGAAAAAACGTAATGATAAAGACAGAGACAGACAGCATAGGTACAAAACTGCTGACGATGCTTCCGTTAAGCTAATCGCCAGTCCACCGGTACTCAGTGAGGCGCTTTCGCAGCCCGTAATACCCGCTACTTCAGATTCGCAGGCCTCTACTGAGACCCATTCAGAGTCCGGTATGCCGTGAGATGCTTCTTCGACTATGGAACCTGTGGATGTCTCTGCCTTGGATGGGTCCAGAGCAGCTGTGCAGGCACCAGCTTCTCCGGGTGTATTTAGGCCTACAGACATTCTTATTAAACTGACACCATCACTTTCTTCCAGGCCAAAAACCCACACTACGCCTAGAAAACTGACGATCAAAACGCAGGCTCAGGCCCATATGCCTCAAAAACAAATGCTTAGAATGGCTGAAGACCTTATTACCTTAATTAGAGGAAACCAGCCTTCATAGGTAGGTACTAGGCTATCGGCCCTGGGGCCTATACAAGCCCAGCCAAAAAGGTACCCTGGCTTTTGCCACCCAAGAAAATTATTTTCCTGTGCCACTGTCGAGCAGAGCCACAGAGGTGATCCCCAGGGTGAATTTCCTATTTCCCATCCAGTTATCAAGATAGTGTGGTAGCCAGGCTGAGCAGGGCAAAGGCAGACCCTCATGAATGCACACTAGATCAAAGGGGTTTCCAAGATTTGATCCCTCTATGGGGAGCTCTTCAAGTAGACCTAGTTACCTCCTCTCTAAACAGTCAGCTGTCAAGATTCTGCTCTAGGACTCCCTACAAGAAAGCCTGGAAGACAGATACCTTTACTTTTCCTTGGACAGGCATAATCATGTTTGCTTTTCCATCCTTTCCACTGATATCCAGGGTACTTTTGAAGATTCTGAATGAGTCTCTCACTCCCTCCTGGTCCAGGCAACAGTGGTTCTTCCTTCTTTTGGAAGTGGCCATGGGCAATTATCACAAGCTTCCTCACAGAATTAATGCATTCACACAAGATCAGGGGTATTTGATACACCTCAATACAAATCAACTTCAGTTGACTGCCTAGGTGATGACATCTTAATTTCCTTTAGGCACCTGTTTACTCAGGATGTGCAGCAGGTGTTAATGGAAACAAGAAAGCCTGGTACTGGAAAATCATATATTAGCCAATGGCAGAGGTTTTCCAGTTGGTGCCAACAACATAAATAGCACCTATTCAGGGATGTCCTTCATGGATGCATCTGCAGTCATAACAAATGGGTTGTCCTGTCATCAGGCAGCCCTTCGGTCGGCCTGATTCCAAAGTCTGGGTCCGGCTTTGGCTGATGTCGCACTTCACCCGACGTCATCTCTGCTGGTCTTCGGGTATAAAGGCATCAGCCGACGCCATTTTCCTCAGTCTTTCTTGCGGCGTGGCGCAAGCAGAAGCTGTTCGCAAGTGCGGTCGGTCAGATCCAGAGATTACTACTACCGAATACTACTTGAAGACTTCTAAAAGCTAAGTACCCGTTGGGGACTCTTTCTTGCCTCAGCCGATGTCAGAAAAAGTCAATAACTGTTTAACTTGTGGGAAACAAATACCTCATAAAGATTTCCACTCTTACTGTCTGCCTTGCTTAGGCCCAGACCACGGCGTAGCAGCTTGTTCGGCCTGTGCTTCCTTCAACCGACGAGCAGCTTAGGCGTCGGTCGGAGTTTGCTGAACAGTTTTCGGCTCAGATTTTGCGTACATTATGCCGTCGGATCCTCCGACTACCCAAATTGTTAAAAGCAAAGAAAAGACCGACACTCGCGGTCCGCGGTTTCGGCGAAACCACGGTTAAGCAAACGCGGTGTCTCGGTTTCGGCCGAAACCGAGAAAACTGGTCAATCTTCAGCCGAATCCATGACTACTACTGAGGCTCCTGCTACCTTACCTGAATCGGCCTCAGAAATTTTGCCTACAACTGTGGTTTCTAGTGATTTATCAGACACCATCCCTTTGGATGTCTCTACCCCAGCACGTGGTGCTGCTAGACCCCCTGCAGCCATGTCTATCAAGGCCTTTGCCAGGGCTAAATCTGCTAAATCTGTGCCTGTTAAACCCCCCTCACACAGGCCCACTTCTAGTTCACAAATGCTTACTCTGGCAGAAGATTTAATATCCTTAATTAGGGGATCCCAATCTCACCCAGACAGGGCCTCTCAGCACCCAGAAAAGAGACCTAGAGCAGAGCCCCGAGCCAGTGTCCTCTGATGATTCTGCGGATGACTCAGACATTACAGACCAGCCAGAGGATCCTTTTTCTACTTATGAAGACTCCGATGCTGAAGAATCCATTCCAGCTGCCTCTCCACCAGAGGAATTTTCCTTTGGGGAAACCTTACATGCCATGAGAGAACAATTCCAATGGCAGGGACAAGATTTCTCAGATTCAAGAAAAGGCTTAGGACTTTTCTGCACTTACCACAACATAGGCCCTTAGCTATACCTCCTGTTCTGCCTGTTGTGGATGATGCATTAATGATGTCTGCACTGCTCCTGATTCTTTACCTCCAGCCCCTGCCAAACCAGATAGATTTTACAGGGTGCCAGACACTCATCACCACCTATACAAGGCCCCACTTGCAGACCCGAAACTATTTCCCAGGGGCCTAAGGCAGTAGCCTCGACCACAGCAAAAACCCTATTCCTTCTGAAAGGGAATCCAGGTCCTTAGAGAGATGGGGAAAAAGTTTACACCTCTGCTACTCTCTCAGCTAGAGCTTTAAACTGTCAGTTTCACATGATCCAATACCAAGAGTTTATGCTTGATCAGTTAACTAAAAACTGTCCTCTGATGAATCTTTAGATAAGAAATATGTATTAGAAATGGTGAATAACATCCAACAGGTTAGTAACCATTCCTTAAAATGTGGCTATGATGCACTGGAGGCTTCATTTAGATCAGCCATGACTGGCACAGTGATAAGAAGGCATGCATGGTTGAAAGAACAGGTCTTACGGATCATGTTAAAGCAAAGCTATTAGATGCTCCTATGGATAAGGCCAGTCTATTTGGTACACCTGCCCAGCAGGTAATGAAGAAAATGGAAGAAAAGGCAAAATCTGTACAAACAGTTAAAGATTTCTTACAGGTTCAGCCCCCAAGGTTTAGCAGGAACTGGCCTGCCAAAAATTGGTCCTTTCCTGACTCCACAAGATCCCAAAGGGGCAGGAATAGACGCTCTAGAGGCAGAAATCAATCCAGAGGAGGTGCCTACGGAGGACGACAGTGGCAAGGCAATAACCGAGGCACAGACACAACCACTGCCACTGCAACAGGACAATCACGTGACTTGGCTCTAACTCCGCCTACCAGGGAGCAAACAGCAGCACCATTAGGTGGAAAGTTAGCCTTATTTTCGAAAAATTGGCACTATATCACAAAAGACAAGTGGATTTTGCAAACCATAGACCAAGGCTACCGGTTCCACTTTCACACCTTACCAGTAAAAAGAGGAATGCCAAACCTGCCTCCAAATCAAAAAATAGAAGCTCTGCAGCAGATAGCGGAATTAACAAAGATGAGAGCTGTGGAAAGAGTACCAATAACAGAACAGGGCAAAGGATTCTACTCCAGACTCTTCCTAGTACCAAGAAAAGAAAAGTTGGAGACCTATTCTCGACCTGTCCATCTTAAACACATACATCATTGTCCCAAAATTCAAAATGCTGACCCTACAGCAACTTCTTCCCATGCTGGGCAAGGAGTGTTGGCTGGTAACTCTAGATCTCAAGGAGGCATACCTGCACGTCCCCATTTGACCAAATTGCAGAAGATACCTCAGATTTCTTGCAGGATCAGAGCATTATCAATTCTCAGCATTGCCCTTTGGCTTATCTACTGCCCAGAGTATTCACAAAATGCCTGGCATCAGTAATCGCTCACTGCAGAGTACAGGGGATCCAAATTTATCCATACCTGGACGACTGCCTGTTACAAGCGGACAACAAAAGCAAGCTGACAACAGATTTACAAAGGGTCATTTACTTGCTACAAGCCCTGGGATACACAGTCAATTTACAAAAGTCAAGGCTGATACCATCCCAAACAAGAACATTCTTGGGCGCGGAATTGGACACAGTAAAACAAATGGCATTCCTAACTGCAGAAAAACAAAAAGAACTCCCTCTTTACTTCTTGGCATTAACAAAGCAGAACAAACTAACAGCAAGAAAAGTTCTGCAGGCCTTGGGCTTCATGGCATCATGCATAATCTTGGTCCCACATGCCAGACTGCATATGAGGAAGCTACAGTGGTACCTAAAGAATTTATGGTCTCAACACAGGCACAGCTTAGAAACAGAAATACCACTAATTCCATGCCTAAAACAGGAGTTCCTATGGTGGGCTCAAGCATGCCAGTCAAACCCAGGCTTACCCTTCCACAACTTTCGAGCAAGCCAAACCATCACAACGGACGCCTCAGACCTAGGATGGGGGGCGCACATGCTGGACAAATGCGTACAAGGATTGTGGACTCAGGACCAACTGCACCTGCACATAAACCAAAAAGAAATGCTGGCAGTAAAACTGGCAATCCAAAAATAAAGACCATTCCTCAAAGAAGGCCATTTGATGATAAGGACAGACAACACCACAGTCATGTGGTACATCAACAAACAGGGAGGCACTCATTCATACCCCCTATGCAGAATGACTTTGGACCTTTGGAATCTGGCCCTCAGCTACAACATCCAGTTACAGGCAATATTTGTACCGGGAAAAGAGAACACCCTAGCAGACATGTTAAGCAGAACCACCTCGGATGCTCACGAATGGATGCTACACCCGGACATCTTCAAGGCCATCACAAAGAAATGGGGAATGCCACAAATAGATCTATTAAACTTCCCCACTCAATCACCAGCTCAAAAATTCTGCACAAGGACATTCCACCCACTTGCATGGAAGGTGGACTCTCTATCCTTCAGCTGGAAAGGCCTGACAGCATATGCATTTCCACCTCTTCCCTTGATGCACAAGGTACTACTGAAAATCAAAGGGGAACGTCCAAGGATAATCCTGATAGCTCCGAACTGGCCAAGACAACACTGGTACCCATTGCTGAGGAGCATGTCTCGGGAGAAAATGTGGTCAATACCCCTGATGCCTTTGATGCTAACTCAGAACAACTACAACATCATGCATCCAAACCTAAAAACCTTGCAACTGCCTGCCTGGAACATCACATAGCAGCAACTAACCCAGATCTTTCCCAAAGGGTTAAAGACATTATCCTTGAAGCCCGCAGACCTTCAACAAGAAGGAACTATGCAGGAAAATGGAAAAGGTTTGTCATTTGGAGTACTGAAAGAGGAAAAGATGTGTCAAACATAGATATTGCTAACATTCTGGAGTACTTGGCAGAGCTTCTACATACAGGCCTGTCCTATTCCTCCATCAAGATACATGCATCAGCTATTTCAGCAGAATACAGCTTTGATCCACCTGTCTTTTCACATCCTCTACTCAGGCAGTTCCTCAGAGGGATCAAGAATGTAAAACCTCCTAGAAACCACCATTACCAGCATGGGACTTGAACTTAGTGCTAGAAAAGTTGACACTCCCTCCGTTTGAACCAGCAGCAACAGCAGATCTACAACACCTGTCATGGAAAACTGCTTTCCTACTGGCAATTACCTCAGCAAGGAGGGTTTGAACTACAGGCCTTAATGGCAGTGCAACCCTTCCTAATCTTCCATCAAGATAGGGTGTCCATGAGAACTAATCCTACATTTATGCCTAAGGTGGTATCCAGAGTGTCTTTAAACCAGGCAATCCACCTACCTACCTTCTTTCCCAATCCACAAAACAGAGGGAAAGAATGCTGCATACCTTGGATGTACATAGACAGTTACGCTACTACCTGGACAGAACCAAAAGTAACAGAAAAACTGACCAGCTTTTGTAGCCTATGCAACAGGAAGGGAAGGAAAAGCAATTTCCAAACAGACAATCTCCAAGTGGATAGGAAATTGCATAAGATTCTGTTACTCCTACCATGGAAAACCAATTCCACAGAACATAAGGCCTCATTCTACAAGGGCTACAGCCACTACCACAGCTTTCTTACGAGGGTGGCAACCAAGGACATTATTGAGGCGGCTACTTGGACCTCCGTGCATACATTTGCCAAGCATTATAATTTACCTCTATATTCTAGATCCCGAGCAGGGTTTGCCACTGCTGTACTGCAAGGGATCCTAACCACACCATAATTTTCTTCCTCCTCCCCTAGTTTGGCTATGGTATTCTACCCATTTGTTATGACTGCAGATGCATCCATGAAGGACTTAGTACAGTTTTGTACCTACCATAAATGTAGATGTCCGAACTGGATAGCATCTGCAGTCAGGATTACCCTCCTTCCCTCTGTGGTACTCCTAGGTATTTACCCTCCTAATAGCTAGCTGGGGAGTCTCTTATGGTGTATTTGTTTGTATATATGTACATACATGCTTATTTTTGTGTTTGCCTTCTACTTTTTGGAAACATTGGCATTTCTCCAAAATTTAGCCTTCCAAGAGGGCAACTGGCATCTGGGGCAAGAAACACTGAGGAAAATGGCGTCGGCTGATGCCTTTATACCCGAAGACCAGCAGAGATGACGGCGGGTGAAGTGCGACATCAGCGAGCGGACCCAGACTTTGGAATCCGGCCGACCGAAGGGCTGCCTGACGACAGGACAACCCATTTGTTATGACTGCAGATGCTATCCAGTTCGGACATCTACATTTATGGTAGGTACAAAACTGTACTTTACTTGATGTCTTTCCATATCACTGTTGCAGTATTCCTTACCTCTGTGATATCTTGCCAAGGATAGCCAGTGTCCAGCCAGTATACCAAAGCCTTTTTTCCTAGGGAGAGTTGTAAATCAGCTGTATGCTCCCCACTTCAGCATAGGGCATAAAGTTGACGTACGTATGCTCCCAAGTCAGAACTTCATTGTCAACCGTCCAAATGCTGTTGCCATGCATCAGTGTGAATGCCTTTTGCTTTGCTGGTGTTATCAAGCCTACTTTTTTCAGATAAGTACTTTATTGGGCTTCTTTTTTCTTTTCCTTGTATTGATTACTGGGTTACATGTCATCCAAAAAAGGGAAATATCAGTGTGGAAGGTAGATTCCCCATAAAAACACCACAATTGGTGCCCATTTTGCTTAGGTGCGTCCCACAGATACACACTCTGTGTTCCATCGCTCAGGCTTTTGCTCCCAAGACCTTGCATGGTTGCCTTTCTTCACTTTCTAGTTACCTTGACAACCAGCCTTTCAAGCTTTTGACCTAAGTTACAGTGGCAGAATCTGCTTGCCCTGAAGTATAGCCATCACTAAAGAAGAAGGCCAAGAAACCTAGGCTTGAGTCTGTTGCTCTCCAACCATCACTGGACATTTCTCTTGAGGTGAGTGAAAATCCACAGGACATCCCAGCATTACCTTTTATTTCCTTTGCCATGACCTTCTTGGAGGCTGCCACAGAACCGCGCATTCATGGTGACCTTCCAGATGTCTGATGTTGGATGTTGAGAGGAAACCACAGATTATTTCCAAGGGGCCTTGGGGGATTCCTGAGATCCTTGTATGGGAAGAGGTGCTGGGTACCTTAATTGAATCCAGGCAGGAACCTGCAGATATGCATTTTGTCAGAGCAGATGTGTCTCTATGAAGAAAAGGCAAAACACTAAGCATGTGGTGTCTGCTCCTAGAGATCCACAGAAGGAATGGTAGGACTTCAGTCAAGGCTTGTTCAATGCCTTTTTTTCTTCTTTCAAACACCTTTATTGAGTTATCACTTGTGACACAGGCAAATTTACATTTAAATAAAAGTAATCAAACTATAGTAACATAACAAACAATGTATTTCATATGTATTGCTATGTATCATATAACCTAAGCAACATTACAGACGTTATTCAATTCCTGCCTTTTTTTTAAACAAGAAATATCTTTATTAAACCATCACTTACTAAACAGGCAGTCATGCATTTATATAAATGAAAATAAACCACACTGACACAGTCCTAATTGCAAGCATTTTACATCACAAACCATGCTGATGTACTCTCAGTTGCAAACATTATATATCACTTGTATCTACCCAATCTTTTTCAGTCAAACATGTAGCTCATTTAAGTCCTGCTGCCTTTTAAACCTCATTTCTGTCCTGTATGTATCATTCCCACAATTCCCATGTTTTTCTTATGCGGTTTGCTGCTACCCTTTTCTAAAGATCTCATTTCCAGTTGTTATCTCTGTTACAGTATTCAGTACTTGTAGTATAGTTGGTTTACATTTTGATTTTCATTTTCAAATAATTTCTTTTATTGGCAGCCACCATTGTTAGACATAGGAAGGCCTTACCCTGTCTAGTTAATTCCGATTCTGTGTCAGCTCAGAAAAATCATCTCCCTCTTAAGACCAATCTGTCCACCCAGCATCTCACACAGTGTATCTCTCAGGGAATTCTTAAAGTCCGCCAACTCACCATACTCCCAGAAAATATGTTTCCAATTACCTCTTTCTTCCCCATTAGACCTCTAACATTTACTGACTACCTGAGGAAAAATTCTGTGGAGTCTATATAGAGCATAAAAATATCTTTGCAAACATTTCCAGGCAAAAATCCTAAGTCTTAGATTTTGTTGCATATTTGGGAGACATACATATATCCTCCCGTTATTTCTTTGTGAATTGCCTATCCAGTCTCTGTTCTAACTTCTTCTGATTGATTCTTATAGATGTCCTTCTATTCCAATGTTGCAGTGTTCTACATGTGGGTTTACCCTTCTTCCTTCCAGTTCATCCTGCCAGGATTCCAAAGATTTTCAGTCCCTCTAGGTGCGTTGGACATCTGTATTGGCAGCAGGAACATGGGCCATAAAAGTGACATCTGCACACACCAGCCCTCAGAACTTTTCAGCCGCCAGTCATATGCCAGGTACTCTTGCTTCTCGCAGACGTCGGCTCAAAAAAAATGCAGCTAAGTACCCCGTTGAGGATCCTTTCAGTCCTACAGTTCTTTCATATAGTCTGTTCATGTCATCCGGAAAGGGCAAGTGTAAGTGTGGTCGACAGATTCCCCACAAAGACACCTATGATCAGTGTCTCTTTTGTTTAGGTAGGGAACACGACCACGAGAACTGCACTATTTGTCATTCATTTGTCCCTAAGACCTTACATCACCATCTACAGGCCTTACATCTGTACATAGTTTTAGGGATGGAGGCCATGTCTGATGCCTCATCTGAACCACCAAAAAAGAGGGCCAAGACCTTGTGGCCTACTGCTTCAGCTGTGCCTCTACCGACCATTCCTCAGTCTGTGGCCGACATTAGCTTGACAGAGGATTCGGCTTCTGCCAGTGTGGATAAAGCGGGTACCTCGGAGGAAACTGCACAATCTCAAGCAGATGGCACATCCTTAGAGGCTTCCCCAGTGTCTACCTTAGACTCTGGGAGAGAACCAGGGCTTTCTGTGGGTACGTCAGATTCCTCCGCCGCCATCCCTATGCCTGACCCAAGGCCTTCGCCCAGCCGGACGCCAGCTAAGCCTCTTAAGAAAAAACAAACATTTATTTCCTGCTTCTGAAAGCATGCCCGATTGGCAGACCTTCAGCCAGAGTTTATTTAATGCCTTCATGGCCTTTAGGCCTACTGCTACAGGGACCCCTACCACTGTTCCTCCCCTCCTAAGTCCTAGACCTATAATTCCTGAAATGAGGATAGAACAACTGGAAGAAGAGGAACTCTCTGATTCCTCAGAGGATTCCCTCTGCTACTCCTCTCAGATCTCTTCCCCCCGGGATATGGATCTCCAGAAGAAGGCTCTATTGAGCCTGACTCCCCAGTGGAAGATTTAACTTTTGGGGAGATGATCAACGAGATGAAAGACCACTTTAAGTGGGAAGCCTCAGGTATGACGGAAGTACAAAAGAGGTCTTGTCACCTGATGCAGATGGACTCCCCCAATTCTTCTGCTATCCCCCTATTCAGTTGGCCTTCCTGGATGCCTTTGCCTCTGCTTCCATCAACCCTGACTCCCAACATCCAGCCCCTCAGAGAGCAGATAGACTATACAAAGTCCCTGAGACAGCGAAATTTCTGATTAAGTGCCTTCCGGCTGACCCAGCCACTGTCTTGATTTCTACTGGTAGGACTTCCAAGCTGCTCCCTACCAATACCATTCTTCCAGCTGACAAGGACAGCAAGACAATGGAAAGGTTGGGGAAGAAATATACACTTCTGCCACCTTGTCATTCAGGGCCACTAACTACCAAATTCACATGGCCAAGTATTCGTTAGCACTACTGGACAAGGCCACTAAGGAATTAGTTGACATCCCACATTGTGCAGCCAAAGCTTCCTTAACCTCCCTGCTAGCTCTCACCTCTCAGGTGAATAGACACTTAAGATGCAGCTATGATGCAGCCAAAGCCTCAGCTAGGTCAGCTGCATCAGCTTCTGCATTAAAAAGATACTCTTGGCTATGCCTTCAGCCCCTCCCTGATGACATCAGGGCCAAACTTATTGATGCTGCTTTGGATCGCTCTGCCTTGTTTGGTGGAAAAGTGGCTGACCTCCTTAAGTCCCTGCAACAAAACGGCAAGGAATTGCAGGACCTTAAACACCTGCTAATCTCACCCATCCCTAAGTTCCTCAGGAACTACCCAGCCAAGACACAATTCATCAGAAAAACCTCTAGGCCTATGGCTCCCCCCAGGTCCAGGAGACCCGTAGAAGACAGCCCCCTCAAGCTAGAGATTCTCCTTCCTCCAGCCAAATGCCTCCCTTTCCAGATAGGGCAGGTAGGGTCTGACTGCCGGCCAATCACTCACCCCACCCCTCCTGAATCCCTCTGCCTGTCTGCCCATCTCTCTCACTGTCTCCCTGTGTGGTTTCTCATTACCTCAGACAAGTGGGTTCTGCCCATCATACAGAATGGTTATTTATGACCTGGATCACCCCCACCCCCCCAACATGGCTGGGGATTCCTCAGTCTCCCACTAGTCAGCTACCCCTTCTAAGACAGGTACTGCAAACTTTACTAATACAAGGCACTATAGAACCAGTACCTACAGAATCAAAAAGAAAAGGCTTCTACTCCAGAATCTTTCTGGTTCCCAGAAAAGACGGACCATGGACGCCTATCCTAGACCTTTCTCATCTCAACCCCTTCTTAAAAGTTTCTACCTTCAGGATGATCACTCTCCCTACCCTTGTACCCCTCCTCCTACCACAAGGATTTATTGCAACCCTAGACATAAAGGATGCCTACCTCCACATACCAATAAAGCCCACCTTCTGGAAATACCTCGGATTTCTGGCAGACTCATCCCATGTTCAGTTTTGTGCCTTGCCCTTTGGGCTTTCCACTGCTCCCAGGGTATTCACAAAATGTCTGGCTCCAGTCATTGCTTACTACAGGACAAAGGACATCCAAATATTCCCATACCTAGCTGACCTCTAATTCAGGCACCCGATCAGAAGACTGTTCTTCTTCACACCCAGGCCTTTCTGCTCCTACAGTCTCTATGTTTCCTAATAAATTTCCCAAAATCTCACCTGGAGCCCGCATAGGACATGGGCTGCAGAATTGGGGCAGACCTTATGAAGGCCTTCCTACCACCAGAGAAGGTGATGTCCCTATCTCACCACCTACCGGGTGCCCTTCAAGCCTCAGAATTGACAGCAAGGTAATTTCTGAGACTTCTGGGTTACATGGCAGCCATCATACCCATGTTGCCCTTAGCAAGACTGCACATGAGGAAACTACAATGGTATCTTCCATCAGTGTGGACTCAACACTCCCATCCCCTAGATTCAGGGTTCCACTCCTTCCCTGCTTGAAACAGGAATTGTGATGGTGGGTGGAGCAGGTGGCCAAGAACCCAGGCCTTCCTCTTCAAGCACCCACACCCTCCCAGGCTATACATACAGATGATTCGGATCTGGGATGGGGAGCAACCCTAGGACAAAGAAAAGTGCAAGGTTTGTGGACAGACAGTCACAAACTAGAACACGCAGACATCTGAGAAATGAGAGCAATCCTTGCTCAACAGACCTTCCAACCCTATCTAGAAAAAGGCCCTCTGAAGGTATTCATAGACAACACCACAGTCCTGTGGTATCTCAACAAACAGGAAGGGAGAAAATCATACCTCCTATGCATACTAACTCTGCAGGTGTGGGAAATGGCCACCTCACAGAGAATTACCCTACAGGCAGCCAACATACATTTCCTGCACAACTCCCAGGCAGATCACCTAAGCAGGACCATCTCAAACGACTACGAATGGATGCTTCAAAGAGATGTTTTCCTGAATCTGGTCCACAGGTGGGGTATACCTCAAATAGATCTGTTTGCCTCCTCCATAAACAGGCAACTTCCTGGTTACTGCACCAGGACACCTGACCCCTAGGCACTGGCAACAGATGCCTTCTCAATGTCCTGGAAGGGGAAATTTTTTTATGCATTCCTCCTTCCCCTCGATTCAGAAGGTACTGCTGAAAATTCAGCACGACTCACCAAAAATCTAATAATAACCACAAGTTACCACCCTCAGTGGACCTGCTCACACAATGCAAGAGGACTCAGATACACCCACAGTGGCAATCCCTGCACCTCACCCTGTGGCTGATAGGATGCTGATCCCCTTCAGACACCTGTACAGCAAGGATGTGCTCAATGTGCTGCAGGAGGCCAGGAAACCTAACACAAGAAAATTCTGTCTCTCAAAGTGGAAAAAGTTTTCTATTTGGTGTCACAAAAGACAGTTGGACCCACTGGAAAGCGACATTCCTCTAATCCTGTCTTACCTGTGTGAACTAATGCAGACAGGGCTGGCTTACCCATCTCTAAAAGCACATTTGTCTGCAATTTCTGCCTGTCTACCACAGGACCCACCTGTTGCATCCAGACTTCTGGCTAAACTTTTTCTCAAAGGGGTATTGCACTTGAGACTATCCAGGAACCCCCCTGGGACCCTAACTATTAGAGAAACTTACTTTAGCCCTCTTTGAGTCAGCAGATAAAGCTCCCGTAAAATTTTTCACATGGAAAATTGTTTTGTTGGTAGCTCTGGCCTCAGCCAGAAGGGTCTCAGAGCTGCAGGCTGTTATGGCTTCACCGCCCTTCTTAGTCTTCCACCTTGACAGGGCGACTCTCAGGACCAATCCGTCATTCCACCCAAAGTAGTGAATGACCTGTCCTTGAACCAGACCATTCATCTGCCTATCTTTTTCCCCAACCTGCAGGGGGATAGTGAGAGAGTACTTCATTCCCTAGACGTCCACAGGCAACTTAGGTTTTACCTACATAAAACCAAGCCCATTAGGAAATCAGACCAACTGTTTATCTCCTTCCACCTCAGAGCTCTGGGGAAAGCGGTGACCAATCAGACCATATCGGCCTGGATCTCCAGGGCCATTTCTTTCTGCTATCTTCACCATAGGAAGACCTTGCAGGGCAATGCCAAAGCCCACTACACCAGAGCAATGGCCTCTTCTGGTGCCTTCTTTAAGGGGCTAGATACCAACACCATTCTTGAGGCAGCCACTTGGTCCTCTCTACACACCTTGACCAAGCACTACAAGCTAGACCATGTCTCCAGAGCCAGGACGGGGTTTGCCAGGGCTATCCTACATGGATTCCGAGAAACTTCTTCTAGGCTACCACCCAATTCTCAGTGAGCTTTGGCACTCACCCACATGTAGAATACTGCAACATTGGAATAGAAGGACATAGGAAAGTTGTGTAAAATCTTACCATAACCATAGATATTCTTCTCTTCCATGTTGCAGTATTCCTTCCCTAAATCCTTCCCCTCCTATCAGGTTGCACTTGCTCTCCTGGGTGACACTCTGCAGTCTATGCCCTTATAGGATTGGCTCCGACTGGGGCTTTTTAGGTTCTGAAAGCTTGTGCGTGCAGACGTTGCTTTTATGGCCCACGTTCTTGCTGCCATGTCAGACTTGCAACGCATCTAGAGGGACTGAATATCTTTGGAATCCTCTCCGAGCAAACTGGAAGGAAGAAGGATAAACCCACATGTAGAATACTGCAAAATGAAAGAGAAAGTTATCTATGGTTATGGTAAGATTTTACACAGCTTTCCTTTATCATGCAATATTTTATAAGCTCTGCTAATTATTCCTTTCTTAATAGCAGCTTTTGTTCTAGTGGTCTTGTTCAATGCCTTGATGGCGTTGAAGCCTGCTCAGTGGGTTTCGGTTCCTACTCCTCTTTGGGCCTTTACTTCAAGAGGGCTAGAGAGCCAGAGACTTCAGATGGGGGATTTGATTCTGAGGTTGATTCCTTGGCCTCTTCCTCCATATGCCTTTATCTTTAGCTTATGGGTTTGAGGAAGAGGATCTTTCAGGCCTGATTCTCCTTTGTAAAACCATTACTTCGGTGTTCTGGTCCTGCACATGGTAAAGCATTTCAAATCGGATTGCTTCCAAGTTTCGGATGTCCAGAAGAGGTGTTTTGAGCTGTTACAAATGGACTCTTCTGAAACTTCAACTGTCCCTTCTGTGTTGGCTGCTCTGTTGGATACTTTTCACTGCTTCCCTGCACCAGATTCTCTACTTCTACCCCCACACACACTGAACAGCTTCCTCAAATTTCAGGGGAGTTGTAGGGTCTGTTGGACCAAGGTGCCATTCATCTAGTTCCGTAGACAGAGAGGTGTTTGCAGTGTTATTCCAGGATGTTTCTAGTTCCAGTGAAAGAGAGGGATCTTGGACACCTGTCCTGGATCTTTCCTTTTTTTAACACTTTTCTCAGAGTGCCTTCTTTTCAAATGCTCTCTATTCAGACTGCGTTTATTCTGTTGCTGTCCCAAACCTTTCTTGTTTTTTTGGATATGAAGTGTGCTTACCTTCACATTCCTATCCACCCTCTGTTCAGGAAATGTTTGTGTTTCTCTGTTTTTTCCAATAATTTTAAGTTCTTTGCTTTGCCCTTTGGGCTTTAAGCATCCCCAAGGGTGTTCACTAAATGTCTATCCCCTGTAGTTGCCTTTTTGCTGGCTTCAGGGCATTCAGATAATTTCCTTGTCTGGATGGCCTCTTGTTTCAGGCTCTGTCCCATTCCAGTCTGGTGCAGGATCTTCATTTTACCCAGCTTCTGTTGCACAGCTTGGGGTTCATGGTCAATCTTCAGAAGTCAGTGTTGACTCCATCTTGTGAACATGTTTTCCTAGGCTGCAAGTTCCAGAATGTTCCAATGTTTTGTCCCTCAAAAGTTATTTTCTATCCCTGCTTCCCCTGTTCTCTGTTCCGGCCAGGGTGTTTCTCAGACCTCTAGGGTTCATGGCCTGAAGTATCCCCTTGCTTCCCTGGGCAGGCTGCATATGAAGTTTTAGTGGTACCTAAAATTCAGTGTGGCTTCACCCCCACGCACTGGACCATCTCATTCTTCTACTCCCATATCTCAAACTGGAATTTCACTGGTGGATTCGGCCATTATCGCTCAATTGGGATTTTCCATTTCACTCTCCTCAGCCATCTCTTGAAGTCTTCACAGATGCATCAGATCTGGGGCGAGGAGCTGTTTTAGGCTCCCTGAATGTGCAAGGCTTTTGGTCACCACAACAGAGGGTGGATCACATCAACATCAAGGAAATGCAAACTATCATTTTGGTCATTCAAGCTTTCCATGGTCTCTGGAGCCTGGTTGCCTTGAAAGGTCATACAGACAACACCACAGTCATGCTACATCAACAGACAGGGAGGCACCAGGTCTTACTTTCTTTGCAGGTTAGCCCTTCAAGCAGGGGAAATGGCCATCAACCTGCAGGTCACCCTACAGGCAGTCTGTATACCCTCATAGCTCAGTCTTGTGGTAGATTTTCTCAGAAGATTCATGACACAGCCTCACAAATGGATACCTCACAGGGATCTCTCTGCCTTCCAGCAGAACAGGGAACTTCCTCAGTTCTGTTACAGAGTCCCAAGTCCTTTGGCTTGGATGGTGGATACCATGTCTTTCTCTTGGAAGGGAATGTTCTTGTGTGCTCCCCCCCTTCCTCTTTTTCCAAGGGTACTTCACAAAATTCAGAGGGGCTATCCAAAAGTCTTGTTGGTTACTTCCTTTTGGCCCAGACAGCACTGGTTCCTCCTTTTATTCCATCTGGCAAGGTGCAATAATTGCAAGTTACCTCACACAGTACAAAGGCACTCTCCTTAACCCTCTTCTGTCCACTCTTCAGTTGGCACTTTGGATGATAGGGTTCTGATTCCTTCCCAAAATTAGTTCTTTGAGGATGTGCCTAGGGTCTTACAGGAGGCCAGGAAACCCACTTATGCCTAATGGAAGAGATTTTCTATTTGGTGCCTCACAAGTCACCACTACTCCTTTTCAGTGAGGGTCCCTTTGGTTCTTCCCTATCTGTGTGAACTTCTGCATGCTGGCTTGGCTTACTCTTTAATAAAAGCCCACTTGTCAGACATTTCTGCTTGTCTGCTACTTACTTCTCCTTTGACCTCTAGGTTTGAGGTCAAGCAGTTTGTTAAAGGTGTCCTTCATCTTAGACCCACAAGAAAGCCCATTCCCCCTTCTTAGGATCTTAATGTTATTCTTGGAAAGCTGGCTGTAGCTCCTTTCGAGCCTGCAGCTTCTTCCTCTTTGCAACATTGCACCTGGAAAAATGTTTTATTAGTTGCTTTAACCTCTGCCAAAAGGGTTTCTGAACTACAGGCCTTGATGGCTTTCCCTCCCTTCTTTTCCCCATAGAGACAGGGTGTCTCTCTGTACAAATTTCTTTTTATGCCATATTTGGTTAATGAGTTCTCACTTAGTCAATCTCTCTAGCTTCCTTGTTTTTCCCTTCTCTGCAATCTGCCAGTGACAAGATTTTCAGGCAACTCAACTTTTTGTTTCTTTTTCATACCCAGGACATTGGTTTTGACTGTTCTGCAAGCAAACCATCTCCTTCTGGATTTCCAAGGCCATTTCTTTTTGTTATTCTTTTCATGGCAAATAGCAGCTCTTGGCATCCATGCAGGCTCATTCCACTAGAGCAGTAGCTTACTCAGCTGCTTTCTTCAGAAGTTTGGACACCAACTCCATCTCCGAGGCTGTTACTTGGTCTTCAGTTCACACATTCACAAAACAATACAAATTGGATATCATTTCCAGGGCCAGGACAGGTTTTGCCAAGTCTGTCCTTTATGGCTTTGTGGAGGGTTCCTCCTTGCCTTCCTTGTAGCTTTTGTATTCTCCAGATGATGAATATTGCAACAGTGAACTGGAAGGACATAGTACAGTTTTGTAAAATCTTACCATAACAGTAGGTGTCCTTTTTTTCACCATGGGGTTCTTCTTCTGTCCATTCTTTCATTTTTCTGGATGTACATGTCCTGCTTTACACTGGGGGGTCCTAGTTCTCCTGAAGCACTTCACTTCTGACTTGGGAGCATATGTGAGTCACCTCTATGCCCTTCTCTGACTCAGGGATCATACGGCTGACATACAACACTCTCTAGGTAATAAATGGTTTGGTGTACTGGCCGGACTTTAGGCTATCCTTGGCAGGAGATCCCAGAGGTAAGGAAATGTGCATTAGTGAAAAGAAGAACATCTACTGTTATAGTAAGATTTTACATGACTACTTTCTCTGGTTTTATAATACTTGTGAGTTAAAGTCTTTTGGTCTTTCTTACTCCCCTGTCATGGTTCATGTATTGACCATTTCAGCATGTCTGTCCATGGATCCTCCTCCTTTAATACATTCTCAAGTCAAAATGTTTTTGAAAGGGGTTTTGTATAAGAGGCCTCAAGAAAACTGGTGGCACTTCAATGTGATCTTAATTTTGTGTTGGAGAAGCTGACACTTGCTTCATTTGAATCCGCTAACCTGGCTGATGTGAGGTTCTTAACATGGAAAAAAAAGTTTTACTAATTGTTCTACTATCTGCATGAAGGTTATTTGAGTTGCAAGTTCTTACAGTGAGTCAACCCTATCAAATTTCCCAAAGAGAGAGGCTTTCTTTGAGAACTAAGCCTTCTTTTATACCTAAAGTGTTATTAGAGTTTACATTAAGCCAAACTGTCAATCTTCCCATTATCGTTCATGAATCTAACAGTGAGAGAGAAAGGATACCCCATGCATTGGATGCTCGTGGACAACTTGGGTACTATCTTGGCAGAACTAAATCTTTCAGTTCTTTGGATCAATTGTTCATTTCTTGTCAAGGTAAGAAGAATGGACAACCTCTATCAAAAAAGGCTATTTACCTTTTGTTATACTCACAACAGCAAAATTATTCCAGGCAGGGTCAATGCCCAGTGTAGCAGAGTCTTGCTTCCTGTATGCCTTTTTGGAAAAAGTTGGATTATAGAAGAATTCCCGAAGCAGCAACTTGATGCTCAGTACATACTTTCAGAATCTTGATTCCTTCTCTAGGTCTGGATCAGGCTTTGCTAAGACCATTCTTCAGGGACTACTGGACCCTTTTCCTTCCACCTCCCAAATGTACCAAGCTAGGGTAATCTACCCAATTAGTTAAAAGCTACTGCAGCAGTGGTCAATATGATGAATATAGTACAGTTGTGTAAGTAAACTTACCATAACTGTTACAAAGACATGCATCTGGAGTGTTTCTACCTGGGCCTCCATTGAAAATTGGCTTCGTTCCAAGTTAGACTTTCCCAGTAAACAAATGTTAAAATAAATAAATAAAATAACAGTAGATGTTTGAATGATCATGGCTGCAGTATCCGCCCTTCCTTGCATCCCCTTGTTTTCTGATGTGGACATTTATTTTTTGTTCCTGGCATTATCCATTCAGGGCTCAGCCTCCCTCTTTCAGTTGGCGTGAAAGCTCTGAAGGGCTTGAAGCCCAAATCTGTCTTTTTAGTAAGTTCAGCTGTAGCTGAGCTGACTGAGCATGTCAGGTTGCCCTGTAACTTTTGACGCTGACTGGCTGTTATATCCTAAGTAGCTAAGGCTAAGGCTACTGCAGCAGTGATCATTTGAACATGCATCGTTATCTTGTTTAGTTCTCAACTGTTCTTTACATGTTAATCATCTCTCTTTCTCTCTCTCTTTTATTTCCATCCTATTTTTAACCTCCATTTTGTTTTTTATCCCACTCACTAGCTATCTTTTCTGAAGGGATTTCTGTCTTCCCTAATAAGTCTTGAATCATTTCCACTACCCGTTTCTTGACTAGGTAAGTGGGAAAGAATCAGTGTCTAATTTTTACTTCATGACCCTGTATTTTTATTTTTACTGGTTCATGATCTGAAATAGTTATTTGATATTTTAAACCTTCCAGTTAAATGCAGTTGTTCTTTTGAAATATATTTTTTATCCATTCTAGCTCAGTTATTGTACCTTGGGGAATAAAACACAAAAACCACCAGTGGTGGCTGATAGGTACACAAAGGATTCCAAAAATGTTGCCCAAGATGAAATTTATTCAAAGTTCCACAAACCGGTCCTAAATGGTAAGCGCCTTCATCCGTCAAAATCACAGGACTTCATCAAAACCAAAGTGCTTGCCACTGAAAGTCTTTAAATACATGACATCAATAATTTCTTGACCAATGAATGCAACTAAATCAAACTTAATGAGTGTCAAAATTCTTAACCCTTCATTCACTACAATAAAACAATGAAATAATTCAATTACTACTTAAACTACTGCATTGTTAAAATTCATAAAATTAAGGCTCTTTCCTTTAAAATAGGAACAAGTGAGAGGTGGTCGTTCAATCCAGGTAAACAATTTGCATTTAAACTGAGCTGCCATACAAGTTCCCTTTTACAAGTGGTATATATGTTCCCTTTTACAAATGGTATTTGACCAATCACCCCCTTTTCCTCCTTACATACCTTCTCTAAAATCCCAAATTTAAAACTACAGTGATCTGGACCTAATAATGTATACTTAAAAAGGGCGTTAGTCATATCTTTGAGTTGATGGCGTAAAGGTGTTCATAAATATGTTTGCGAAGAGTCCTCTCTGCCTTCCCAATATAATAACCATAACCCCCTTGGCATACACTACCATAGTATGTAGTTTTAAATTTGGGATTTTAGAGAAGGTGCATAAGGAGGAAAAGGGGGGTGATTGGTCAAGTATCATTTGTAAAAGGGAGTTGAATTCCACCTAATACCCTGTTGTGCTGTTTTGGGTTTTGTTGGAGCGTTGGTGATTTGTGTGGTACCCTAACTGGTTGCCAGAGACTTGCAGTTCTTTAGGTTCAACTACCATGGATGTGAACCAGAGTTTCGAGCTGAATAGCTACCAAACTGGAGAGGCTTCACAGTCATGTGAAACGAATTTGGCAAGACAAAGGGAACTTAACATATTTAATTAAGCTCATGTCTTCACAATATCAACAGTTGCAGACTACGCTAGACAGACTACAATTTCCAGCTCTACTAGCGACTAATTCTCAGCAAGGATTTTCCAACACTTCTGGGTCGCAAGATCAAGGACCAGCAGGAAACAATGTAGCGTTGACTTCTGTAGTGAGTAGCAACATTCAGTGTGGCCAAGTTTTGGAAAGAAACACAGAGAGACTCAGTAGAGCGAACCATTTCGAACAATGGTTAAAAAGGGATATATTTTTGGTGAATGATGAACGGTCGAACAAACTAGTGGACTTAAATGGATGTTTACACCTTTTTGAAGCCAAGATGAGTAAGATACGAAGTTTATAGGTGGACAGTGCATGTTTAGCAAAATGTATATGGGTACAAAGAATACCCAAGGGTTTGAGAATGAGTAAATTTCCCAATGGACTTACCATGGGGCAATCCGAGGTTGATGAGTTGCTGGCAATGTTTCATAGACATGGTATAGAACTTTTACAATTTATCATCAAAGTGAATGTTAACAAAATAAATGGTCTTCTTGATGAAATTAATGTGCTTAATAATGAAATTTTGGGTGATGTAAATTTTATAAACTATGAAATGAGATATGACAATGTTTTTAATAAAACTGAACAACAAGTTAAAGAAAATGTTGGGAGAAAACAGAAAAAATTAATGAGGGATGAACAAGATTATAAATTAAAAGAAGCCTACCAGCTTCCTAAGAGTTATTTGGAAACTCCTATGAGTTCTAATAGGAATTTATTACAAGGGATAGAGACTAATTAGTCTAATTATGACCAAGGACCAGGGGACAGTGGTGGTTTTATACAACAAATTTCTGACGAGGTTGATGAAGTGTTTGAACATAATTTCCTCCCTTTACGTAGGTCGGAGAGGATTTTAAACAGGAATAGGAACAGGCAACATTTTTTAGTGCAACCCACCACCCTGAGAGGGCAGCAATCCAGGGGACGGAGACAGTATTGGAGGAACAACCGCAGGAACAGATACTAGATCCATCCGTGGAGGACACTGCACTTGTTACCAGCCATGAGGGGAAAATGTTGAGCTTACAGGTGTTCAGTATTTTTAGTTACACCAATAGAAAAATTACTAAAACTCAATTCTCACTTTTTAAGGAAGATTTTAAATGTATTCCTGGCATTAATGTTTATGTAGCTACTGTTTTGACAGAACTGAAATTATACACGAGAAAGTTAAGTTTCCAGTTATATTTTAAGGAAAATAATGAAGCACTGGTGGTTAGAAGCAGATTTAGAAAGAAAAGTACTTTTAATCCCTTACTACACCCAGCTTTAGCTAGTTTTGAGAAAGTTTGTAGTAGGAAGATCTCTCAGGCCCACAGTACTCATAAGGAGTGATATTACAACTTGTCCATGGATGAGGCGTCATTATTGAAAAATTTGAGAGAAACTAACCACATAAGAGTAATGAAACCTGATAGGGGGGGTATAGCTTTGGCGGATAAAAGTGACTATGTTAATGATGTGGCAAATTTGATATATGCCACCAGTAAATACGAAGTTATATCAGGGAACGAAATTAGCATAGCACATCGTAAGATACAAATGTTTTTGGAAGACAACTTGTTACAAGGCGTTATTAACAAAGAAACATTTAATTTTTTTGCAAAATCAACACCCAACTATCCCTACTGTTTTCGGCATCTCAAAGGTGCACAAAAACATACAACACCCCCCTTACAGACCCATAGTGACAGCTTACAATAGTTCAATATATTCTTTGGGCGTATTTATAGATCGACTTTTAAAAGATCTATTAAAGCCAATACCCCACGTCTTAACTGATTCATGGGATTTTTTTATCTAGAATCAAGCAAGAACTATATGATGAAATCACAGTTTTTTTTAACCATTGATGTGGTTGATCTTTTCAATTCTATACCCCGTGACATAAGATTGGAACTATTTTTGGAAGCTATTTTAGTTTATACTTCTCTTAAGAGGAGCTTTATTGAATTTTGTCATTGAGGTGATGGAAAGGATTTTGATGAATAACTAGATCATGTTTGAAAACGAATCTTTCAAAAAATTAAAGGGAATAGCGATGGGATCAAGTAGTGCGCCCATGTATGCGAATTTAGTTATGGCATCATGGGAAAGAAGATTTATTTTTGATTCAGGTTTTGAGGGACAGTGGCCTACTTACCTGCATTACTTGGAGGACATTTTCCATTCTCTGGAAAGGAGAAGAGAAGGAAAGTAGGTAAATGTATTGATTTTATTAATGCTTGTGACTATTTTAAATTTACTCGTAATTTTTCAAGGGACAGCATTGATTATTTGGATGTATCTTTAGTGAAATATTTTAACATAAAATTTGTATTGGAGCACCCCTTAGCTAGCAATAGAGACTGTAGGGGTACAATGAGATGTGGGGCTTGCAAATACTGCACCTACATTTTACATCAGAAACCTCTTGAAGTAGGAGAGCTTTGTAAGAAACTAAGATTAGCTGAAGGAAATTGTAGTAGTAAGGGTTTGGTTAAAGTTGGTGTATGCCAAGGGTGTTATGGTTGTATTGGGAAGATGGAGAGAACTCTTTGCAAACTTATTTATGAACACCTTTACGCCATCAACTCTAAAGATATGAATAACTCCCTTTTTAAGCATACATTATTAGGTCCACATCACTGTAGTTTTAAATTTGGGATTTTAGAGAAGGGTACGTAAGGAGGAAAAGGGGGTAATTGGTTAAATACCATTTGTAAAAGGGAACTTGTATGGCAGCTCAGGTTAAATGCAAATTGTTTACTTGGGTTGAATGACCACCTCTCACTTGTTCCTATTTTAAAGGAAAGAGCCTTAATTTTATGAATTTTTAACAATGCAGTAGTTTAAGTATTAACTGAATTATTTAATTGTTTTATTGTAGTGAATGAAGGGTTAAGAATTTTGATACTCATGTTTTAAGTGGGATTTAGTTGTATTTACCTAATACACTCTTGTGCTGTTTTGGTACCTTGGGAAATAAGTAAATTGTATCCGAGTTCCTACTACTGAATTTATGTCTTTAATGCCAAATATTTTTATAAATCTTTTCAGAAATATAGCCTCGTTGTTGTATTTTCCCTTCAACAGCCCACCTGCTATATCCTCACTATTGTAAATTAAGTTCCAGTCCCCACCTGTAGATAATATTCCCTGCTTAAAGATGATTATATTTTATATATTTTTCTCAGAATGTTCTTAACATTTTTTGGTGAAATATAAATGCATGTCAGCATAGTCCTCCCTTGCTAATAACTGTTTACAACCACAATTATTCCATTATTGCCCCTCCCCCCTTTATCAGTATTGCAGCCCCTCTAGCAATCTGTTATTACTCTACTTTTCTTTTGTCCCTGATATTCTGATGAAATCCTTTTTACCTAATTCATATTCTCATTTCTTTCCAAATGTGTCTCCTACAACATTGCTATTTGCGCTTTGCATTTCTTCATATAATTCAATATGTTTTCCTTTTTATGGCCATTTACATTCCAACGTAATATGGATAGAGCTGTCACTATGATAAAAAGCTACTGTTCCCCCGTTATACATGACTTTTTTTTTTAGAATGTATATGTCCAACTTTTATTTATGGATACACTAATGTTTTGTAGGCCAATCTTTTATACAGTTGTTTTTTCTCATCTCCATTTTAACCTAGGTCACATTTTTCAAGAGTTTTTGCTTTAATAAAAATCCTCAAACAAAAAATAAATACATTTTAAGAATACTATCCCGTTTTAACCATGTACATTTCCAACAAATGAAGGTTAACCCTCCTAATAGGAAAGGTTGGGAAGAACCTGTGAGGAACCAACATCAAATACGGGAAGAACCCCAAGGGAGAAGGGGGATGAGGTCGGAAATCTCCACCGGTCTCCCCAACCTGCGAAGCATAAGGAAATAGTTAGGGTTAACGAAATTATTAGCTCATTCGACAATTTTTATATATACAACTACACTAGTGTGGAACTTCAAAAGGACCATTTCACCCTGTTTTCTAAAGGAATGAAGTTTATACCACATGGGAAATTTAATCTTGTTGACAGTATAGTAGATGTAAAGAAATTTATTAGAAAACTTAATTTAAGTGTCAAATTTGATGGGACAACACAACAGGATTTGAGGGAGTTTAAAATTAAAAGTTCATATACCCCTCCACAACATGATTGACACATACGAAAAAATGGTTATAGGGGACCTGTACCATTATAACAAGCAAAGGAGGTTAGATAACAAATATAATTTAACCAAAGATGAACAAGGTATTTTGAAGGAATTACAGGAAGATCTAAACTTTAGAATTATGAAGCCAGATAAGGGGGGTGGGGTAGTTCTCTACCCCTCTGAAGATTACAGCAACAAGATCAACAGTATATTGTTAAATTCTGGAAAATATGAAATATCCTCTTTGAATGAGGTTAACATTGGGTACCACAAAATAGATTTATTTTTGGAGGACCTGTTGTTAGAAGAGAGAATTGATTCAGATTTGTATAAATTTCTTAAAGTGGACCAACCCATCATTAGTACGATGGTAGGCATTCCCAAGGTTCACAAAGACTTTTTAGATCCCCCTTTTAGGCCTATTATTTCAGGGAGTTCAGCCAAAACCTTCCCTTCGGGAAAGTTATAGACAAATGGCTTAAGCCAATATTTAAGAAAATACCACATCTAGTTTGGGACTCCTGGGATTTTCTAGGGAGACTTAAACCCAGTCTTTCTAAATGGGTCGAATGGTTAGTAACGATTGATGTAGTCGACCTATTTTCGAACATACCTAAAGAGGAGGGTATGAGTAGGTTCCAAGAAAGTATCACTAGGGCGGGTCTGTTATCTTGGGACAAGACACTTTTGATATTAGACTTTATGGAAATGGTATTGTCACACAATTACATTCTATACGAGGGTGAGTATTACAAGCAAATCAAGGGTGTAGCTATGGGGGCCGCTTGTGCCCCCATATATGCCAATTTAGTGGTACACGATTGGGAAATTGAGTTTATTTTTCAAAGTAAATGGTTCAGGTACATATCCTGTTATCTTCGGTTTTTGGACGGCATCTTCCTTTTATGGAAGGGAAACGAACAGGAATTAAGAGAATTTATTATGTATTTAAACTCCTGTAGTGAATGTTTTAAATTCGCAGTCAACATGGACAAGGAGACTGTTTCATACCTAGACACCCGTATTACCTTAGAGGATGGAAAATTTAAGTCCAATGTTTATAGGAAAAGTACCTTCAGTAATTGTTACCTGCATTTCACTAGTAACCACCCTTGGGCCCAGAAAAGGAATATTTTCAAAGGGCAATGTATTAGAGTGGCAAGGATGACCTCTAATGGCAATGATTTAGACATTGAATTAAGTAAAATAGGATCTATGTTCGCTGACAGGGGATACCCAAGAGGCATGATAAAGGATGTTAGTGAATACATCAGGAACCAATGGGGGATCAAGTATAAGCCCCTCCTGGGAGTAGGTCCTGACATGGATGGAATAGGTAGTTATTCCACCTTTAACGAAAGCAAAGAAACTGAAAAGTACAACAAAGCTTGTGTCATACAACATGCCTCTTACTGCGGGGATATTAAAAACATTATTCAGCGAAACTGGAATGTTTTTAGGGCTGACAATAATATATTAAAAGTAGTGGGTAGTCAGCCTAGATTTGTTTATAGGAATGGATTCAATATGAAACTTCTTTTCGAGATGAAACATGTTCCTAGTGATGGGGGGATTAATGATAGAGGTACTACCAAGTGTGGCACTTGCCAACAATGCCAATTCATTATTAATGTTCCGAGTATCACCTTGGAAAATTATAATCGGACTATCATTACTTTTCAGAAAGGAAATTGTAGGTCCAAGAATTTGGTATATTTGGCTATTTGTGCCCACTGTGCTTGTTTCTATGTGGGGAAGACCACCAGGTGTCTACGAAACAGGATTTATGACCACTCCTATAGCATTAAGAAACATGACACCAACAATGCTTTATGGAAACACTTAAATGAGAACAAGGGATGTTCGTCATTTAGGTTTGGGATATTGGAATTAGTAAAGCAAAATGCTAGGGGTGGCAATATTAAAAAAATGGTGGGGGAAAAAGAAACAAGGTGGCAAATTAAATTGAATGCCTCAGCATACCCTGGGATTAATGAATATGTTTCCATCAAACCCATTTTATGACAATATTAGTCAAAATTTCTGGAAACATGATGATTTGAATGTGGAATCAATAGGATGTTTTTAGTAATTTATTAGGATTACATCTTATAGTAATTGATTTTAGAATTTTACACTTTAAATATAGATGGTAGATGTATATGGGTGACTTTGTTTATGTATTTTTTAGATGCATCCAATTTTTGTAAAGTATATGTATAGTATTAAGGAAGGAATCAGAATTAACAGCACTGGCACTTTAAATGTTAATTAATGTAAGTCAGTTGATGTGGGTTATATACTTTAAAAGGAAGTTCAAAATCAGATTAATTGTTTTGAGGAAGTCTTTTATAGATGAAAGCGCTTAACTGGTGTGTATTTTTTCAGTAAATCTGTGGATTTTATCATATACAAGAGTTTTGGTGTCGTGATGGTGATTTGGGGTCAGCTACTGGAACAGATTGCATGATTATTCTTCATTTGTAAAAGGGAACTTATATGGCAGCTCAGGTTAAATGCAAATTGTTTACGTGGGTTGAATGACCACCTCTCACTTGTTCCTATTTTAAAGGAAAGAGCCTTAATTTTATGAATTTTTAACAATGCAGTAGTTTAAGTATTAACTGAATTATTTAATTGTTTTATTGTAGTAAATGAAGGATTAAGAATTTTGATACTCGTGTTTTAAGTGGGATTTAGTTGTATTTACCTAATACACTCTTGTGCTGTTTTGGTACCTTAGGAAATAAGTAAATTGTATCCGAGTTCCTACTACTGAATTTATGTCTTTAATGCCAAATATTTTTATAAATCTTTTCAGAAATATAGCCTCGTTGTTGTATTTTCCCTACAACAGCCCACCTGCTATATCCTCACTATTGTAAATTAAGTTCCAGTCCCCACCTGTAGATAATATTCCCTGCTTAAAGATGATTGTATTTTATATATTTTTCTCAGAATGTTCTTAACATTTTTTTGGTGAAATATAAATACATTTCAGCATAGTCCTCCCTTGCTAATAACCGTTTACAACCACAATTATTCCATTATTGTCCCTCCCCCCTTTATTAGTATTGCAGCCCCTCTAGCAATCTGTTATTACTCTACTTTTCTTTTGACCCTGATATTCTGATGAAATCCTTTTTACCTAATTCATATTCTCATTTCTTTCCAAATGTGTCTCCTACAACATTGCTATTTGCGCTTTGCATTTCTTCATATAATTCAATATGTTTTCCTTTTTATGGCCATTTACATTCCAACGTAATATGGATAGAGCTGTCACTATGATAAAAAGCTACTGTTCCCCCGTTATACATGACTTTTTTTTTTTAGAATGTATATGTCCAACTTTTATTTATGGATACACTAATGTTTTGCAGGCCAATCTTTTATACAGTTGTTTTTTCTCATCTCCATTTTAACCTAGGTCACATTTTTCAAGAGTTTTTGCTTTAATAAAAATCCTCAAACAAAAAATAAATACATTTTAAGAATACTATCCCGTTTTAACCATGTACATTTCCAACAAATGAAGGTTAACCCTCCTAATAGGAAACATTACCTCAAATTGACAGCTGGACCCACAGGCATTATGTAATCTAAAATTAAGATTCTCATTCTAAAGAGCCTGTTGTGCCTGTGTTCCCACTTAAACTGATTTCTGACTGTTCTTTTTTTATCTCTATTCTCTTTGACATGGTTCTTGATCCATTTTGGATATGATAGGCAGTACCATGTGTTTTGCAGATGGTAGCAGCTAAATGGTTATCAGAAGAAATGTCATTGTCTACAAATATTCTAAGGTCCTTAACTGTTGTGCCAAGTTATAGACAATAGTGTGAAGACCTGGCTTTTTTATCAAATGACAGAATGCTGTATTGTTTGTCATCAAAGCTCTTTAAAGCAAGGTCATGTCTGCTGCACCTGTTGTATAATGTTAAGTACAGTTTCAAGAAAGGTGATATCAATCTGTTTAAGACAATGCTGTCATGTTTGTGGTCTTTTGTATATTTTGTGAGACAGATGATGGGGTCAGTTCTGTCATCTAAAAGAAAAAATGCAAAAAAAAAAAGGAATGACCCCAGGACAGAGCCTTGCACACATCTTTGATGTAGTCTTAATAATTGTTTATGTTCCTGACGTCTAGATGTAGACTGTTATAGTTCTAATCTGCAATTACAGGTGAGTCACATGTAAATAAGTGAATCATCGCAGATCTCAGACCAGCTCTTGAAACTTGTTTCACCATAATTTAACTTGGTATGGTTTCATCAAAGTTAATTCGTTTGTACTTGTCTCATTAATTTCTTTGGGTTTTAACATCTACCCTGGATGAAGGTTTATTTCTCTGTTCAGCTTACCTTGATATGGCCAAAGTGCTCAACAGTAATACTCGGTGATGGAACTGTACTTCCACTCAAGGATCTAAAGATACATTAAGCTAAATAACATGGGTATACAGTTTGCTTTGCAATGACACACATCAGTTAAGAAAAGGAGGAAGCCTGTCTTCACCACCCTGTCACCTAAAACTGTCACATGTGATGACTTATTTTACTGCAAAGTTCACTGAATTAAAAGCTTGTGATATTGCTTTAGTTTCACATATACTGCATTACATGTAAAACTTTTTTGAAGGATCACAGCATCCACTCATAGTGAAGGAATCACAAATTCTGAAGCTTCACCACAGCCAAAAGCAGCAGCCTTATTTTCATAAACTGTATACATGAACCATCTCTAAAAATGTAGTCTAAAGTTACAGCTTACACTGCATAAATTTTCATGCAGTGCACCTGTACAGATTGCGGAAATGATGTTTTTCTTCCCCCAAAACAAAGCTGTACATAAAAAAACAACAACAAACATAATTGTTATCTAAGCATAGTATTGGTGTTCATTGTGGATGATGTAGAAGATTATTGGTCCTTTTGGGATGACTAACCCCCAGATTCAGCAAACCCTGCATGGCGTGCATGATTAGTGTAAGATGTAATGTTGGCAATATGGTGGCCGAGCTAGCCACGTACGAGCTCGTTTGACGTGCATGAGCACTCTTGCACTAGTCCTGCACATTCCCAGCCCCTGTATGCAAATTACCCCATTTGCAGGTGAAAACCATGCAAATGAGGTAAATCTGCTATCCAGGAAGCTGGAATCAGGCCATACAGGACTAAGTAATCTGTAGAAATGTACTCAGTTAGTAATCGAGTACATTTCTGCAAAATCCAATATGGAGACATGACAGCTCCAAATAAAGGCTGCATATTATTGAGGAAACATTGCAAACAATACAAAAAATATAAAAATCCACTTTTATTTTTTTTCTGCCGATCTCGGCAGTTTAAACATTGGGCAGCGGCAGGCAAATGGGATCGGGGGGGGGGGGTAAGAAAATAAACCTAAAATAAGCATTCTAACTAAAATCAGTATTCTGCCATGCAAGTCAATGGCAGGCAGAAGACAACTTGGCCAGTGAGTAGTGGTTGCTAAGGGGGGAGGCTCAGTGTGACACATGTAACTGTGCATTAGCAGGCAATCCTATACAAATGAGGGGAAGGATAGTGAATCCCAGTTTTCCCCAGCATGTGAGGCAGGTCCCAACAGTGTAAGAGTATGAATAGCTGAGGGCAGGTCTAGCAGGTAGGTGTGTCAGGCATACTGTAAGCAGATTGGAGCCCTGTGGCTCGGTTTGCTCTTAGCTTAGCACAGCTAAGCTAGTGGGTGTGTCTAAACCTGCCTAACACTCTGTACAAAATGTAAGCGGGTGTGCATGCCGCGCACCGGGTTTTACAGGAAGAAAAAAGAAGTTAAACCAGGAAATAGCAGCAATGTGCACATTTATTTTTATTTATTTATTTATTGCATTTGTTTACCAGGAAAGTCCACTGGGCCTAAAAGAGCCCATTTTCAGTGGAGGCCCCGGGAGAAAAGCTCCAATGAGATACAGAAAAAATATAAACATTAATTAGTACAGAAGTAGAAACAGTGTTACAGATTAGTAAATATGGTAACATATACAGAATATATACATAAAAGCAGGAATCTAGTTTGTTTGATTACAGTAATATATACAGAAAATATACATTAAAGCAGAGTTCGATGAATTCAATCAGAGTGGTATAAACAGAGATATATAAATCAGTATTATTGTACCAGTATCAACAAGGGAAGATAAAAATAAATATGGAGAAAGTATCATCAACTGATCAAACTTTCTCCATGTTTAGGTTCATAGGTAGGTACTAGGCTATCGGCCCAAGGACCCATACAAGCCTAGCCAAAAAATGTACCCTGGCTTTCGCCACCCAAGAAAATTAGTTTCCTGTGCCCCTGTCGAGCAGAGCCACAGAAGTGATCCCAGGGGTGAATTTCCCATTTCCCATCCAATCATCAAGATTTTACTTGAAGAGTGCTAATGAGGAGCTCTGTTTGACATAGATAGGTAGTCTGTTCCAGAGTATGGGAAGTCTCTGGGACAGGAATCTATCCCTCCAGCATGTTCTGTTTATTGTGGTGACAGGTCCCTAGAGCATGTAGCTCGGAGGGATTGGGATTTCTTTAAGTGGAGCATATCCAACAGCTCTGGGTTTGACATAGCTTTGTATGTTAGGCAGAGATCGCCCCTGAGTAGGCAATATGTGATGGAGTAAAGCTGTAGTTTTTTGAGACGGTCTGCATAGGGCATCTGTTTGAGGCCAGTAATCCTCTTTGTGAGGTATTTCTGTGGTCTTTCCAGTTGTTGTAGATGTCTTGTGAGGTACATACCAAAAGGGGCGTTGTACTCTATAATGGGTCTAATGAGTGATGAGTAGAGGGGAACAATGACCTCTTTTTTTCTGGATGAGAATCCTTTTGTGATGAGATGAGCCACGTAGAAGGATTTCCTGACCACTGTGGCGATGTGATTATCAAAGGAGAGACTACTGTCCATTTGTGACCCAAGATCTCTTATCACATTTTCGGCATTAAGTAGACTACCAGCTATGTGGTAGTTCATAGGTACAGAGTTTTTACCAAAGGGGATGACAATACACTTTTTGGCATTGAGCTTCAGGCCATGGCTTTGACACCGGGTATCTGTCTCAGTGAGGCCCTTTTGTAGTTTGTCCACATCAGTAGGAGTTTCGATTATGGCTCCTAGTTTGCAGTCATCTGCAAACTTTGTTAGCCAAAGACCTTCCGTGTTGGCCTGCACTTCAGAGAAGTAGATGCCAAGCAGGAGAGGACCCAGGACTGAACCCTGTGGTACTCCACTTGTCACTGGTCTGATGTCGGATTTGGAATCCGCTACTTTCACAGCATGGGTTCTGTCCGTGAGCCATTTGGCAACCCATGTTGTGACATAGGGATTTAAACCTAGTTTAGTGAGCTTATCTATAATTCCAGAGTGGGGGATGGTGTCGAAAGCCTTGGCGAGATCTAGATAAGCTGTGTGAACCATTTTACCCTCATCTATGGCTTTGGTGACTGCTTCAAAGAAGTCAGTCAGGTTTAGGAGACATGATCTGCCTTTTACAAATCCAAACTGGGTAGGGTCCAGAGTTTGGTGATTACCAATGTCTTTGTTTATGAGTTCCACAATGATGCGTTCCATGGCCTTGCAGACCAGGCTCGTCGGGCTAATGGGGCGGTAGTTCCCGGGGTCCGTCATGGCTCCCCCTTTGTGGAGTAGGATAACCGTCGCGGTGCGCCATTCAGTGGGTACAAAGCCTGAGATGAGGCTATGATTGAACATGGTACTTAGGTAGGGTGCCAGTTCATTCTGTAGTTCGTGTAGAACGCAGCCTGGGATATTGTCAGGTCCCATGGATGCTGTGTTCTTGGCTTTGGAGAGTGTGTTTTTTTACATGTGCAGCCGTGATTATAGGAACTTTGTATTCTTCCGGTATAGAGATGGGCCCTCTAGGGGGTGAGAGGGGGGTAAAGTCAGCACTGAACCGATTTGCTAGGATGTTGGCAATATCCGTTGGTTCTGTATATTTAGTGCCGTTGTGCTGTAACTCAGAACAGATCTGAGTGTTCCCATTTAGATTCTTGACATAGCTATAGAATGTTTTGTGGTTGTCTTTAGAGTCAGTGGCAATTTTGTTTTCGTAACTAGCTTTGGAGGATTTTATGAGGGATCTCAGCTTCTTACTGAGGTTGACCAGGGAGTTCCTCCAGTCATGGGATTTTATTCTTTTTTGCAACAATTTCTTTCTTCTGTTGTAGAGTTTGTTTATGGCAGAGGACCACCAGATTGGCTTCCTTTTTTTGGAGGATAACATCTTGGTTCTATTAGGGATAGCATGATCCATACACTCGTGTAAGTGCTTATAAAGTGCATTTGTGTAGGATTCGGCAGTCATACCTCTATTGTCCGTCTGCATGGGTGTCATGAAGTTTGCCACTTCTGCCTTAAGAAGTGTGAAGTTGGCTTTGGAGAAGTTTTATACGATGGTTTCCTTAATTGGTGGTGGGAGTGGGATGTGGATGTCTAGGCTGATTAGCTTGTCGTCTGATCTGACCAACGAGGAATTGACCTCTGGTGTGGAACACCGGTTTCCCATATTGGTAATGACCAGGTCTAGGATATTGCTGCCCCTGGTGGGGGTGTGAATAAGTTTATCCAAGGTGTTGGAATTTATGAATTCTAGAAAACGTTGAGCAAAAGAGTTGGTACATGAGTAGTTTTCCCAGTTAATGGTGGGGTAGTTGAAATCACCCATTATTAGGGTGTTGGGTTGTACCCTAATACTTTCCAGTGTATCAAGAAATGAGGAGTGTGAATCCTGGGGCATGGTGGGGGGTCTGTAGCAAGCTACAATTTGGATTGCGGTCTTGCCCAGAGTTAGTTCCACTTAGATAATCTCGGATGCATTATGCTGTTCAACTAGCCTGGAGGTGTGGATATCCTTAATGAATATGGACACGCCTCTGCCTTTAGTGCTTCTTTCTGGGTTAGGTGGCCGAAAGGTGTGGTATGAATTGAAGCCTGGTAATGCAGGGGTGCTCTCTGGAGCTTTGAACCAGGTCTGTGTCACTGCACAGATGTCAATGTCCTCCATTTTAAGGAGTGAGTGCATTTTGAGGTTTAGACTTCTAGCATTGAGTAGCATTACCCTCAGATTTTGCTTGCTTGTACCTGTTACGGTGGTGAATTTGTCATTTGAACCCTGCCTAAAAAAGGCACTATAGGGGTGGCAAGAGCCTTAGCCAGTATCTGGAATCCTAAGGGCGACAGGTGCAGGCCATCTCTGGAAAAGCATCGTGGACTGTCCATCATGTCGTCCCAGGCAGAAAAATACTGGATCCCCTTAGAATGACGCCAGAAGCTTAGCCAATTGTTGAAGTCAATCATTTTGTCCTTGTACTGTGGTATCATTCTGGTGACGGCAGGATGCTACTCAGGGTTAGGGTCATACCTGCCTGGGATGCAAGATCAGAGAGCTCCTCCATGTCTCTTTTCATGTAGTCCAGGGAGGTACGTCTCAGGTAATTCACACCAACATGGACAATGACAGCGTCATATTTGTACTTATTGTGGAGTGACCTGAGTGCATGCATTATGTGGCAGATCCTGGCAGCTGACAGTAACTTTCTCCTTGTTTAGTCTAGTGAGTGGAACATCAGTGTGCTTGACTATAGAGTCACCTATGACTAGAGTGTTGGGTACGTTGTTATGCCTTATGGGCTGTGGTTGAGTGGCACACTGAGTTTGTGGGCTGTGCATCATTTGGGTTGTGTTGGGGGGTGGAGTTTGCTTATGTTTCTGCTTTGGATGTCCCTGATGCTTGGGCAGGTTGTTATTGAGAGCCTCCGTGAATGTAGGTGTGTGTTTTGTGTTTCTTTGTGTGTGTTTTGGTGGTGTAGGTTTTGAGGGACTATGTGATGAGTGTGGTGTGGAGCAAGTGTTTACCTTCTCCTCTTGACTGTCTAGTCCAGTCTTGGGTGAAGCGAACTTTGCTTCCAGTTTGGCTATATAAGTGCATCTCTCACAGGTTGTAGTGTTGGGTGGTAGGAGGAGAGGGTTGTCTGTGTACATGAGGCAGTTGTTGCATTGCCCCAAGATGCCCAGATTCATCAGGTGGACAGCAGAAATCACTGGGAGCTGACCCTTAGACATGCCTGGATAAGTGCTTATTTATTAAGTACTAAAAACTGCTTTCCACTAGACAAGTGGGGAAAGTTGAGTGCTGTAGTAATTTGCAGCTTATGTAGTGCTTACAATGAGTTCTGAACAAGTGCTGAGTTCAAAGAAACAGATTTGAGTGCTGAAACTAGAAAACTGGTTAGTTATAAGAAACAAAACTAAGCTAGAAGGCTTCCCTCCAACACAGAAGGGCTTGGGGGCTCAGAAGCCTACAAACAGTCTAGACCACTTAACAGGAAAGGCACGAAACAAGCTTAAAATGTTTTTTTGTTCTCTTTCTCAGATGCTCTCTTTGTATACAGTAGGAGTGCTTGAAATCAGAATATGATCTCACTGCACTCAGTTGAGTGAGCAAATGAGATGGGCCCAGAAGGAGTATCCAAACACAAATTTACAAGAGGGGCGGGCAGTTTCAAAGCCACTAAGATTAACACCAAAACAGATACAGGGAGGGTGGGTGGGAAAATGAACTGAAGAACAGAGACAAAACTTCCAGTTCAGTTAATAATCATGCAACACAGTTAAATAAATTTAAATACTGTATTATTTGAAAAAAAAAGTGCAGATAAAGGTACTTAAATTCTCTTATACGTCCAGTTGAATACAGCTTGATCTTAGCCGGCCAAAGCTGAGGTTTTTAAGCAGAAAATATTTCAACTGAAGAACAGAGTCAAAACTTCCAGTTCAGTTAATAATCATGCAACACAGTTAAATCAATTTAAATACTGTATTATTTGAAAAAAGTGAAGATAAAGGTACTTAAATTCTCTTATACGTCCAGTTGAATACAGCTAGATCTTAGCGGCCAAAGCTGAGGTTTTTAAGCAGAAAATGTTTCAACTGAAGAACAGAGTCAAAACTTCCAGTTCAGTTAATAGTCATGCAACACAGTTATATCAATTTCAATACTGTATTATTTGGAAAAAAGTGCAGATAAAGGTACTTAAATTCTCTTATACGTCCAGTTGAATACAGCTAGATCTTAGCCGGCCAAAGCTGAGGTTTTTAAGCAGAAAATATTTCAAACTGTACCACTTAAATAGGCAAGGACAGGAAATCAAAGAATGTGGCTACCCCACACCTACAATTACTAACAAATAATAAAATTCAAGCCAGCACTAACTGACGAACAGAGTCTAAACTTCCAGTTCAGTTAATAATCATGCAACACAGTTAAATCAATTTAAATACTGTATTATTTAAAAAAAGTGCAGATAAACGTACTTAAATTCTCTTATATGTCCAGTTGAATACAGCTAGATCTTAGTTGGCCAAAGCTGAGGTTTTTAAGCAGAAAATATTTCAAACTGTACCACTTAAATAGGAAAGGACAGGAAATCAAAGGATGTGGCTACCCCCACACCTGCAATTACTAACAAATAATAAAATTCAAGCCAGCACTAACTGAAGAACAGAGTAAACACTTCCAGTTCAGTTAATAATCATGCAACACAGTTAAATCAATTTAAATACTGTATTATTTAAACAAAAGTGCTGATAAAAGTACTTAAATTCCCTTATACGTTCAGTTGAATACAGCTAGATCTTACCCGGCCAAAGCTGACGTTTTTAAGCAGAAAATATTTCAACTGAAGAACAGAGTCAAAACTTCCAGTTCAGTTAATAATCATGCAACACAGTTAAATCAATTTAAATACTGTATTATTTGAAAAAGTGCAGATAAAAGTACTTAAATTCTCTTATACGTCCAGTTGAATACAGCTAGATCTTAGCCGGCCAAAGTTGAGGTTTTTAAGCAGAAAATATTTCAACTGAAGAACAGAGTCAAAGGTTCCAGTTTAGTTAATAATCATGCAACACGGTTAAATCAATTTAAATACTGTATTATTTGAAAAAAAGTGCAGATAAAGGTACTTAAATTCTCTTATACGTCCAGTTGAATACAGCTATATTTTAGCCGGCCAAAACTGAGGTTTTCAAGCAGAAAATATTTCAAACTGTACCACTTAAATAGGCAAGGACAGGAAATCAAAGAATGTGGCTACCCCCACACCTGCAATTACTAACAGATAATAAAATTCAAGCCAGCACTTACTGATGAACAGAGTCAAAACTTCCAGTTCAGTTAATAATCATGCAACACAGTTAAATCAGTTTAAATACTGTATTATTTGAAAAAAAGTGCAGATACGTCCATTTGAATACAGCTAGATCTTAGCCGGCCAAAGCTGCGGTTTTTAAGCAGAAAATATTTCAACTGAAGAACAGAGTCAAAACTTCCAGTTCAGTTAATAATCATGCAACACAGTTAAATCAATTTAAATACTGTATTATTTGAAAAAAAGTGCAGATAACTGTACTTAAATTCTCTTATACATCCAGTTGAATACAGCTAGATCTTAGCCAGCCAAAGCTGAGGTTTTTAAGCAGAAAATATTTCAAACTGTACCACTGAAATAGGCAAGGACAGGAAATCAAAGGATGTGGCTACCCACACACCTGCAATTACTAACAAATAATAAAATTCAAGCCAGCACTAACTGAAGAACAGAGTAAAAACTTCCAGTTCCGTAAATAATCATGCAACACAGTTACATCAATTTAAATACTGTGTTATTTGAAATAAAGTGCAGATAAAGGTACTTAAATTCTCTTATACGTCCAGTTGAATACAGCTAGATCTTAGCCGGCCAAAGCTGAGGTTTTTAAAAAATAAATATGGAGAAAGTATCATCAGTCACTAGTAGACATACTGCGGTGGTGGTGCTGCGGTAGCGTTGTCGCCTCACAGTAAGACGTTGTCCTGTTCGATTCTCAGCTAGAGCATCTTCTGTGTGGAGACATGCGTGAATGGTTGTACCTTCGTTGAAGGCTGTGCGTCAGGGCCGGCAACTCAGCGTGTAAATATCTACTGCCAATCATTAGTGGACCGGAGTTCCGCTGTGGCGACCCCTAACCGGGAAAAGCCGAAAGACCACATCATCATCGGTCACTAGTAGAAAAAGACAGAGGAGTTTAGTAATCATATAAGGAGAGTGAAGAGGTTAGGTTATAGAGCAGGAACATAGCCAGGAAGAGTTCTGTTTGCGCGGCGCGCACACGGGCTGAAACAGGGATGCATTGGGAAGGGAAAACAGCAGTAGGAAGGTAATCAAGGAGAACTTGCTTAGCTGGCAGGTGAAATGTATCAGAATCAGCCAATTACACAGGCAGCAGACCCAGCCCAGCCCAGAGCATTACCATAAAGCAAACACCTTCCCCACTGGTTTTTCCCATGCTGTACACCACTGGTGTATACAAGCAGGGAAATTTTAACTAACAAACCTACAAAATGAGAAGGGCTGCAGCAGGCAACATAGAACAACATGTGCAAGAGGCTGAGGGTGGTGAGGATGTGAATGCTGCTGAACAACCCACAGGGAGGAGATGGAGAAGAGTGTACAGACCCAGGGTAACTTACAAGGGGCTACATGAGCTGGAGATAGTGGAGCGCTATAGGGTGGACAGAGACCTCCTACAGCAAATAGTTGAGCTCTGCTGGCCACACCTGATGCACCAAACTGACCGAGAGGAACCCATCCCAGTGAATACCAAGGTGTGTAGGTCTAGGTATACTAGCCACAGGCACCTCCCAAAGCACAACTGGGGATATCATGGGGATCTCACAGGCATCAGCATCCAGAGTATGCCACCAGTTCCTGGATGCCATGACCGCACATGCCAGTGATCACTTATATTTCCTCAACACCTGTGAGGTGTTGACCAGCAATATGCTTCTCTTCCGCCAAATAGCAGAATCCCCTGGGGTAGTGGGTGCTATAGACTGCATGCACATACGCATCAAAGCACCACTCGGTGAGCAGGGTAGGGCCTACATCAACTGCAGGAGCAACCCCTTCATCAACTGCCAGGTCGTATAATGAATGTGTGTGCTGGCTGCCCTGGAAGCTATGACGATTCCCACATATGGCATCTGATACAGCTGTACCAGAGATTTGCCAATGGGAACATCCCCTACAGTCACCTAGTGGGGGATGCTGGGTACATTCTGGAGCCGTGGCTGATGACATCCATCAGAAATGCACACACGCCTGAACAAGAACGCCATAGTGAGGCACATACACAGGCCAGACATATAATAGAGCATGTGTTTAGGATGCTCAGGTCACAGTTCCGGTGTCTGGACACATTTGGTGGAGCCTTGCAGTATTCACGAGCTACATGTACCCAAATTGTTATGGTATGTGCTATGCTACAAAATATGATCCTGTGGAAACAGCTGCAGCAGGAACAGCATGGGGCAGGGCCACACAGTCCCCCACCAATGCTAAGACCTGCACAGGCACAGAGTGACCTGGAGGAGGAACAACCTGAGCCTGCACCAGTAGGCAGAAGGAGGCATGCCCAGTATGCCCTGGCCTTTGCAAAGAGGCAACGCATAGCGCATGCACTGGCACAGTAGGGATCCAGGGAATGACACCTCTCTCTGACTCGCATATACAGTAAAAGGGATGCCAAACATGACACTATCTGTGCTCAACCAACATGATACTACCTGTACTCAACCATATATAGGGAGTGTACTATGTGCATCCGACATAGGCAGCCCTCCAGCACCATCCACAAGTCTGACACACCCTCAAGGTAAGTCAATCAACCTACCAATTCCCAAATGGAATAGAATGTGTTGTTACCTATAGCTGTGGTATGGATGTGAGCATGCAAGGGAATTGGGTGTCTCAATGTTATGGCAGCAGACAGTAGACACCCATAGTGGCTCCCTGACATCTGTAACACATACTGAAGTCACCATAGTAGCCAGTACTACACAGGGTGACAAAGCCCACTGCAGGAAATGTGCTGAGTGACATGTGTGTCCATATAACCCACACGTCAGTCAGGATGGTTCACATACCCAACAACAGTTGCAACCAGCAGGACAGGTGTATACAAACCCACACAGAGCCTGTGCCATAGCCCAGAATGATGGCTATGGTTAACTTCACCCCCAGGCCTACACAGACAGACCACAGCAGGGCAGGCAGTAGGATGTTAGTTCTGAAGGGTAGGAAGTCAGACAATAATATGTTGGGCAAGCAAAGCCACAATCTGTAGTACACTGGTATGCCTCTAGTCAGCATGATAGTTAGCAATACAGAATGAAATGGAGTACATGACATGCCAGTACAGTCATAGCAAATGTGTACAAGTGTCCCCCCCCATCCTATATAGTAATGTAATAAGTCAGGTGTGCCCCCCAACCCAGTGTAGAAATAGTCAGGTGTGCCCCCCCCCATCATACATAGTAATGTAATAACAGTCAGGTGTGCCCCCCCCACTCCTGTGTAGAAACAGTCAGACCCCCCCCTGCTATGCAGAAATGTAGTAACAGTCAAAGCCAAATGATCGATGGATACCCTGCAGAGACAGCATGCTACCTGTCAGTGTACAACACAAGAGGTCAGCACTGCAGCACAAACTACCTGGACATGATGCACACATTCAATACAGATGGCCATACTGGGCATGCTCACACACTTAAACACATGAAGGCCATGACTGCATGCACCAGTGGACTAGACATATCTGTCAATTGCAGTTGTTAGTGCAGACACTCGTCAGTATGCACCACTCATGCCTTGCACACACAGTGGATATGAATACAGACAGATATGTCAGGACAACACACTATAACAAGGCAAATGTAGACGTACATAGATGTGTGGAAGAGGGTGACTGTGACAAGGAGCCATCCAGGCCTGTCCCACCCAGTACACAGCCAAAGGGCCCCAAACACATGATGTGCAGATGTCACTCACTGCAGATACTAGCCACCAGTATCTGTCAGCATTACAGACTATGTGGTGCACATGCCGGCTGTGCAACATGACTGGACAAGGAAGTAGTCATCTAGCAGCTGTATACATGTACCTGTGAAATATGACCCTGTGTGTGCCCGCATGTGGCATGTCAACCCGTAGATGAATAGGTTATGGCCCATGCACACACTGGCCTCACCATAGCCCTACTATGACACGCCTGCTGAGGTCATCCAATGTGAAGTACACCTTTGGTAGAGTTGTAGCTCAGTAATCTACGTGGCACGTCCCATAACTGCATACTGCTGTAGTGTGATAAACTAATTAGGTAGGAGTTCTAACCCCAGACTTGGCAACTGTGAGTGTGTGTCTGTGTGTGTGTTTGTGTGTCTGCCTGTCTCTGAATGCATAGAGAGCAATGCTTTTTATGGTACTCACACTTCTTACAATTCATATATTCAACTTTGGCAAGGCTGCTGATGTCACCCACCTAGAAATAACACCTCTGGGAAGGTTGTAGCCCAGTAAGCTCCGTAGCACGTCCTGTAACTGTGTACTGCTATAGTGTGTAGTTAGATAAGTGTTCTAACCCCAGACATTTTGATTGTGTGTGTGTGTGGGTCTGTGTTTGGGTTTGTGTGCATGTCTGTCTGACTGTGTAGAGAGCAATGCTTTTTAGGGTACTCACACTCTTTACAATTTAAATACTCAACTTTGGCAGTGCTGCTAATGTCACCCACCTAGAAATACACCTCTGGGAAGGTTGTAGCCCAGTAATCTCTGTAGCGCGTACTGCTGGATTGTGATTTAGAACTCTGGTAGGGTTCAATCCCCACCCATGGCAGTTCTGGATGTTTTGTGTGTGTTTCAGTATCTGTGTACGGAGCAATGCACTATAGGCTAGTCACACTCAGTACATTTCAAATGGCCTACTTTGACAATCCTGCTGATGTCATTCATTGTGAAATACACCTTTGGGGAAGGAGTTCTCTAGTAATCCCTGTGGTGCGTCCTATAACAGCTCCATGCTGTAGTGTGATATAGACCTCTGTCAGGGGTTCTATACCCACACATGTTGGTTGTGGATGTTTTGTGTGTGCCTCACTGTCTGTGTAGGGATCAATGCATTTTAGGATAGCACTTGCAGTACATTTCAAATGGCCTACTATGGCAATCCTGCTGATGTCATTCATTGTGAAATGCATCTTTGGGGAAGGAGTGCTCCAGTAATGTCCGTGGCACGTATTATAACTGTGTAGCGCTGTGGTGTAATAAACTAGTTAGATAGGGGTTCTACTCCCAGACATGGCAGGTGTGCGTGTGCATGTGTGTGTTTGTAACTCATATCCTGTATAGAGGTGGTTGTGAGTGTGTGTCACCTGTGGCCAATGTGGAGTGGGTTTTGCATATTTCTTATATGGTGGCCCTACTATGTATCACAATGTCCACCATACAGGGATAACAGATGTGAAGTAGCTGAGAGGCTGGGGTGCAAAGCCATACACATACATGTGACATCAAGGCCAGGCAATCACAGTTAGTAACCCCAATATTACCCAGAGCACACTCTCAACCCATGTCTCATACACACACACACACACACACACACACACACACACACACACACACACACACACACACACACACACACACTGCATATTGACCACTGATAGTGACTATGGAGTGATAGGAGTGGGCTACAGAGGGCATGTCACCCTGTCCATCTGTCCAATATGCACATACATGCAGACAGTGCACCTCCCCCATGTTCCCCAATGGACACCTGCACCACCTGTGGTGCCATCACATGTGACCCACGGACTTAACATGCCTAACAACATGCCCTGTATGGGCAGATGCCAGTGATACCAGGGAATGCTGTTAGCATGCTATCACTGTAGGTGTACGGTACACCTGCTGCCCATTATCAGTTCCTGCTACAGGTGGGCAAGACTGGCACATCTGATGATAATCTCTGTTCACAACATGGGCCAGACACCCCAGGTACAGTTCCACATGTCACTGTACATGCATGTGGGAGGTGTGCAGATCCTAGACACTGTCCATGTCATGGACTAAGGAACACATACATGGCAAGTGCTGCACAGCATTGGCCACACACAGTAGTCACCCAGGTGACTGGATGTGGGATACAATGCACACCTGTGTGGGCAAATACAGAAACTACAGCCCTGAGCCACAATGCAGACCATTGTCATGTGGCCTGATGCCTAGGTATACCCATCGCCTACCCTTGTATAGCCTGCTGGCACAGTCGACCACCTTACACCCATGCAGACATGCACCCATGCATTTCAGTACTGGCACCCTGTGTGTTTGTCTGTGTGTTGTATGGTGCGTATGTTCACATCCACACTCACTACAACCCCCATGGGTATACTGAAGCATGCTGTCTGATGTCAGACACCTCCTCATGCCATTTGCCCATACAACCTCCTTATGACCCATGTGGTGCATGTGATACCTGCATGATGATGTGCTGTGGCAATCCCACTACTGATGTGTTGTACTCTTGGCCCTGCCAAGTGTGTCAATGTTTGTGTCCCTGTGATAGTGTGGCTGTGTTGACCCTGGCACATGTACATGTGGACAGGCACTTGTACGTCACCTATCGTATAGCTACCATATCCCTGTTGCAGATGTCTTTCACCATCACGTATATGTTCTGAGGCCTCCACAACAGGTAACCCATAACTGCATAGAACTGTGATAGTACTACATAGTTGTCAGGGGTTTGATACTCTGTGCTGGTAGGTGTGTGACACAAACATACTTAGGTTTTACTCTCCCACCACTCCCTGCCTTGTCTTTGCCTCTTTCTGCCTCTCCCACTCAGTCTCTGGTGGATGTGGAGACCTACACCTGCTTTTGTTGGCAGCAACATGTGTATTTTAAGTGATGCTCATGTTCAGCTGATGGGCTGTGCACGAATTGCAGCCCACCTCTAGCTGATTGCATGTGGAACAGCTGTGGTAACATTCCCGTAGCCAATTGCATGGAAACACACTCCAGTATCAAGGAACATCATGTTGGCGTTGGCCCTTTTCATTCATTGTGAGCAGGAACTAGGTCTGTTGTTTGACAAACAGCATCTCAGATGGATTGAGGATTTTCCTCTTAACAGCATACACTGTGGAAACAGGGTAACACAGGAGGGGGATGTTTCTGACCTGACTACATACTGTAAGTGCTGCTGTACTGCATGTGGAGTACTGTTGGTTTAACAGTGTGTGTGTGGATATGAGTTTCTTATATGTCTCCATACCTGCCATGTGAGTTCCATGTTTATGTGGAATCCCCATATGCAGGGTCATCTGCAGACAGGGCAGTGTGTTGTGCCTTTGGTTTCATGTGTTACCAACGGAGCATCGATATGTGGACTGCAGAAGGTAGTGTGAGGTTTGCAGTCTGTAGATAGTGAAAGCTGTGACAGTTACTGGCTTCGTATCCCTCATAGGACATATGTTGCAACAAACCTTGTTACAACAGGAAATGTATGAGGTTATCACAGCAACATGTCAATATTAGCCCTGTGTATGTGCTTCCAGCCACAACTCTGTCAACCTGTGTACATATGTTGTGCATGAAGTAGTGCATATGTGCTGTACACCATAATTAGTGTCATCATATCTGATAACAAGCCAGTGAGATATCAGACTGCTTCACATGTTAATGTACAGTAGGGGTTATATTTGATGACAAAACCTGGACATTTTGTGGATGTTTGTACAGTCCTTCCTGTGTTTGGGCATCAGTGTTGCAGACAGCAGGTAGCAATACATCTTACAGGAGAACCGACACCGTCAGGGCAGCTACATATTTGTAGGAGGTTCAGGAAATACAGACAGTGTGTGAGTAGAGTTGTGTTATGCTTTGTGTAGTACTGGTGTTACAGGGTGTGTGTGTGTACATACTACTTTACCTTGGAATGCAGTTTGTCTGCATAGCTCTCAACTGTGGGCCTATCCTCTTCATGGCCAAAGTGTGCCTATCATGTGTTGTCTGTCCACCACACAGGTCTTGTGTCAGATATTTCACTGGCAGTGTGTGTGGTGAGTGCTGTCAGTACATGGCTAGATCCTTTTCTTTTTCTAACCGCAATTCCCTGACTAAGGGTATGCTGAAGACTATCCTGTAACACCAGCAACTTGCTTAGTGTATGGCAACAGTTCTCCACATTTGTGCCTGTCTTTCAGCCTCTGTCTCCACCTACATATCAAGCTTTGCACATATGACATGCTGTCAGGGGTTGTTCCCTAGTGGGCTGTGAGTATATCACACTGCCATTGCTGCCATCAGTCCACTTCTGTTGTATCCCCCACACATATAGTGGGGCTGAGGCCATATATGTGTGGGCGTCACCTACACAATACATGTGTGCTCTTATGCACTCCAGAGGCCAGTGTATGTAACAGTGGTATATGGCCCTGTATTATTGAGTCTGGGGGGGGCACCATAAATGACCTAGGCTGTTAAAATATGTGGGGGTATCTGGGGTGAGCTGCCTTAAAGTATCTGGAAGTAAAGTACCGTATACTTCACCTATATTTACATTACTTACATATATTGGGTTAATGTAAGCCTACTGCCTCCTGCCATACAGACTGTTCTGTTTGTCAGTGTGCATGTGATGGTGTCAGTTATGCCTTGTTATGTAACAGTTACAACCCATTTGGTCACATGACGTCTTTACCACCTACTGATTTTGTACAGAGTGTAGATAGAGGCTGCTGAACTGTACACCTGCATTACATACTGTTGATTGTTTTGTATCCTGTGGCCCTGTCTGTCCTCACTATTATACACTTTGAAGGTCTTGGCCCGGACAGCAACAGTTGTGAACCTTTCCCGACTACTGTAGTAGTATAACTGTTTCACAGTTGCATTCCTCTGTTTATATGGATGTCATTGTCTAAACAGCTATATGTCATGGCATATAGAACTGTAATAGTACACAATGAAAGGTATTCCATTTCTGCAAACCTGTGTGTAGTGTTTTCCCTATGACCTCTCAGTGGGTATATGTTGCAGGCAACGATTGTCATTTGTATGGGTGGCCCATACAGTGTCCAATTGTTCAGGTGTTAACTGTAGGCATAGTGGCTGTTCCACTGGTCCATATTGTGTGCACCCTCTTACATATGTATCTTACTGTACATATATCTGCGTATGTATGTGTAGTCACATGTATATCCATATATATATGTAGATATATATATATATATATATATATGTGTGTACATATGTATATATGTGTCTGCATATCTGTGTCTGTGTATCTGTATCCTGGGGATGTTGATGGCTTCCACATTTTACATTTCCTATGGGAGGCAGACTGTACTGCATGATATGTCACCAATACCAGCCTGACATCATACAGGTGGGATGTAGTACTGTTAACATCTTGTGCCCATGTCGTGTCAGGTCCTGGTTATGGGATCTGCAACACTTGGTAGTGTATTGCAGGGTGGACGTGTTTGGCTATGGGGGGGATGCCTATTTGTACAAGATGTATAGTGTGTGGGGACTCTCAACCCCATTAATGGTGCATGTGGACATATGTGTGTTTGTTAATCTGCCATTGCTATCTACAGATTTATGGCCATATATACCGATATATATATATATATATATATATATATATATATATATCTATATAAAACTATGTTCGAATATACCTACATAGATGTACATCTGTGTACACATATGTAACTTGCTGTGTATATGTAGACATATAGGTGTAGACACATATGTGTCGATGTAGGCATTTGCATGTATATATGTTCATGTATATTCATGTATATGGATATAGTTTTAGAAATGTGTATATATATATATATATATATATATATATATATATATATATACATATATAGATATGTTGTATCTGTTTAGATATTAATATATTTGCACACAGATACAGCTAGATGATATTATGCATTCTCTGTATTGTTGCACAACTGGACTAGATGATATGTTTCTGAAAACATCGAATTTATTTGTAACTGGCATGGCTTAGTGGTAAATCACCTTGTCTGTGGTGTGCAGGGTCCTGGGTTCGAGACTTGCAGGAGCTGTATTTTTTTGCTGGGCAGAACACAGCCCATTGGATACAGATTGATTAAGTCACTTTTGAGCAGTTGTAAGCAGGCTTGCGCAGGGGTAAGCACTGCCTACACAGGTTAAGCAATTTAGAAGATAACTAAGTGTAAGACACTATAACTGGAAGTTAGCAGTGCTTAGCTCTGTGCAAACCCGCTTACAACTGCTTAAAAGTGCCGTAATCAGTCTGTATCCAGTGGGCCGTGTTCTGCACAGCAACAAAATAAACAGCTCCTGCAAGGCTCGAACCCAGGACCCTGCACACCATAGACAAAGTGATTTACCACTAAGCCGTGGCAGATATGCATAATCATGAAGTTTTCACAAATATATCATCCAGCCCAGGTATTCAACACTACGGGGAATCTATTTTAACATGTAGATGTATGTATGTGTGTGTGTGTGTGTGTGTGTGTGTGTGTGTGTATATATATATATATTATCTAAATGAATATTGCATATCTATATATGTAGATATGTAGCTATAGCTATAGAAATATATATATTATATATATATATATATATATATATATATATATATATATATATATATATATCAATATAAACATATTTACATAGATACGCATGCATCTATAGGGGTATATGTCTGCATCCATATGTCCAGATATATACAGCAATATATGTGTATATATATATATATATATATATATATATATATATATATATATATATATATATATATATATATAAAGGACATACATCTGTAGATAAAATTGGGAACATAACAAAAACATACATGTCCACATGCACCATTAATGGGTTTGAGAAGCCCAAACAACATACGTCTAGCGTGAATAGGTATACCCCCCCCCACACAGCCAAACACGTCTGGCCTGCAGTACACTACCAACTGTTGTAGATCCCATAACCAGAGCCTTACATGACAAGGGCACTACATGTTAACAATACTCCAACCCACCTGTATGATGTCAGGCTGGCATCAGTAACATGTCATGCAGTACAGTCAAGTGAAGTGTTATGCTTGGGGGAACCTCCTGGGCAGGCTCAGTAAGTAGCTGGAATCCCTCATACGATCCAACAGGCCTATGCCTGACAGTGGGTTCACTTTTGCCAAGGACACCCACAAAGCAGTGTATAGCTATATCAGGTATCTCAATTGCAATACTCACATCTGCTCTGAGTTACAGAACAATGGCAGTATTAGATAGAAGCAACAGATTATGACAACATCCAGGCAGATGGGTTCATTGCACACATGACCCCCTTCTCACCCCCCTAAATGGCGCATCTGTGCACCCGCAAGGTTACTGTAATTATGGATGCACAAGTAAGAACCACACTCTCCAAAGCCAGTAACACAGCATCCATGGGATTAGAAACCAACACAGGCTGCATTCTATACATACTAGAGAACAAACCGGCACCCTACCTAAGTGCTGTGTTCAATCATAGACTCATCTCAGGGTGTCTGCCTACTGAATGGCACACAGCAACCTTCATCCCACTCCACAAAGGGTGTTCCACCATGTCAGCTGGGAAATATCACCCAGTAGCCTGATGAGCATGATCTGCAGGGACATGGAAGATATCAACACTGAACCCATGGCTAATGTCACTGGTAATCTTAAAACTCTGGTCCCCACCAATGTTGGGTTTATCAGAGGCAGAGAATGCCACCTAAACCTGGTATACCTCCTTGAAGCAGTCATGAAAGTTGCAGATGAGGGTTAGGGGGTTCACACAGTCTATGTAGATCATAGCAGGCTTGTATATACTATCCCACAGGTTGGAATGTGTGTAGATGTTAAGGGATCTATCTCCTTTCACAGCATATGTTTACCCCAGGACTGCTTGGCAAATGCCAATATTCCACAGGTGCCATCCCATGGACATACAGTCCTTCACAGGTCGTAGATGTGTTAATGCCCTTCTCCACACTGTAGAGGTATGCAGTAATGCTGGGGTTGCTATAACTCACTGGGTGTGGCTGTTGTGGACACGTTCACCATCATTGCAGTTACTGTTGCGCCTATCCCCCCACATAGCTGTCTGTAATACTGTAGAGTGTATGTTATCAGGTTGAGTAGTCGTCGTTTACACCATTTGCAATAGTAGAGCACCTCACACCTTCCTAAGGGTAGGGCTGTGCCACCAGCAGTGGCACACCCATGTTACTGAGGTGAGGATCGCAGTAGAGTAGGGAAAGGAACATACACCCTGCTGTTAGCATTTTCAGTGTCATTCAAATAGCAGACCGCATATATACCAATCTGTGGTTGTACCTATCCTGTCTTGGTGAGATTACATGGCCAACAGATGTGTTACCTGCACAGGGACATACCTCCATGTGTACAGTCTTGTACCTGTACTGTATCCAAACCAAAAGCTCTGTGTGTTGTACCCAGCCTTGTCATGTGTATCACCCGCTACACTTGCCGGTGTCCACTGTAGAAGGCCTGCTGACACCACTACACCCATCAGCCATGTGGCACATGGACAACCACAACACAATCAGAATAGATAATGGTGAAAACAATACAACATTGTTAACAACAGCTGTAATGCATCATGGCTGCACAACTACACATTGAAGGATGTTAGCAGTTCACTTTACTGCTGACAACATGCTACACAGCATTCCATTGCTACACTGTTGTACAGTTACCCTGTGCATCAGAACCATGTTAGCCTGTCCCTGCATCGATGTTACGGATGACAGGATGTGCACAGGTATCATCATATGCACAGGGTGTGTTGGTTTGCCAGAGGCCTAGGCTGAGCCATACAGGTGACAACGTGTGTTTGTGTGTGTGAGGAGGCTGAGTAGTGTTATGGGGGCAATTGTGATGTTGTGTGTGTAGGTATGTGGTTGCCCTAGTTTTGTTGTTGATGTGTGTGTGTGTGTGTGTGTGTGTGTATGCATGCACACAGGTCCACCATGTGGCTGCCCTGTATGGGGATTTGTGAGACAGAGGCATACTGTACCTGGCAGGGTTTGCAGTTCACCATCTCCGGCCACGGGAACTGTGCCTGGCAGGGGTGCCACAGGCACTATCAGGTACAAAGCCAGATAGGGTACTGTCCCCTGAGATTGACAAATGTCCACTGGATCCAGGTCCCTCCTAGGACTGGCCAGGGCCACGTGCATGTGGCCTGCTATGACGGTCTGTGGACAGCACCCCCCCCCCGCAGTGCTGGGGCTGGTACTGCCACTATGGAAACAGCTGTGACTTGTGGGACATCCGCAGTGACGTCCAGCTGTGGATGTTGCTTGCATACGTCCACGTGGCTGTCGCAACCTTCCCGCCCTGTCCTGATGCATGGACATGACATTGTTGATGAGATCCAATGTCTCACCCTACCATCTATCCATGACCTTGGTGAAATTATGAATGGCACCTGCTAGGTCACGGATGCTGTCATTTACAGCTGTGTGACAAGCCCTCTGCACTCTTGGACCCTGTCTGGTATACCGTTCTATTCATGCCTGTGCCTCCATGACAGCCTGGAACATGCGTGTGGTAGATATATGTGTGGCATGTCTGCCAGGTGCATGAAGGCCAGCAGTGCTCCGACGAGCACCCCAGAACATATGCCTATGTGGTACCCCACCAGACATCCGGCTATGGCTGCTGTGTCCTGACACATGCCATGGATATCACACTGTCCTGGCCAATGCCAACCATAGACTGTCCCTCAGCTAAGGCTAACTGTGATGAGGTATGTAGAGGCGGTGTGACTTTGTGTGTGGATGGAGTGGATACTTGTGGGATGTCAATTGCTGGCCCAGCGTCAGCCCCTGACAAACCTGCCTGTGCCTCAACACACCTATCCTCATGGTCACTGTCTGTATCGGTGACATTAGATTCCCTGCGGGAGGGACCCAGCGCCACCTGTGAGGGGAAAACAGGAGACTGACTGTAAGACCTGTACATCACCGCTTAACATACACACACACACGCACACGCACACGCACACGCATGCACTGACATGCACACACCCTGGAATTGCAACACAATAATGGACTTTACCTGTGTATAGACAAAGTCCCTACTTAATTGTCTGTACTCCCCCACCCAGCATCAGACTTGAATAATTACAATAACTGTTGCCAATCACTCAGGTATAATTCATCAAATAGCTCAGACATGTGATCACAACATATGACCTGTTACTCCATTACCTCTTTCCCTTGTTTGGGGTCTGTTTTGTCCATGACACCCTATTGTCATGTGGGTAACACCTGGTGTGGCCACGCATGTGTTGAGAATGACTGCCATTTGTTATTAGCTACTGCAGTCAATGTTGTCACATACAGGTGTGGCATACATAACTGTTGTTCAATAGCTGCATGATCTGTTGCACAGACTACTGTCTATGTGGAGTACATTACAATATGGAAACACTCTGGTGTAGTCCGTTTCCCCACTGCATCCGTACTGCTGCATACATGGGTTTACCTTCACATTTCTGCTGTTTGCAGTTAAACCAGTATCCCTGATGTGTAGTGTTAGCTCCCTATGCATCTTTCCAGCTGTGGACACTCATATACTATTGCCTGTCCTCCAATCGCAGTTCAGACATGTATTCCTGATGTATGTTATGTCTGTCCATGTCCATCTACTGCACAACTCCTAAGGGAAGCTGGCAGGTATGAATGACACCACACACACACACACACACACACACACACACACACACACACACACGTGCAAGCATGGACCCACACACACGCAGACATGGACACACACACACATACACACACAGACTTACACACACGCAGTAAACCTATATCACAACCCATACACTCCACCAGAAAGCACCTGCAGACAACTCAAGCACCCCCCCTAACACACACAATAGCAGGTGATGGTGCACTACATTATCACACACAGACCTGTAATTACACACGTCAGCATGCAGGACATGTGGTGCTCAGCAGCATGCAGTGCAACTGTAGTCAGTCCCTTTTACCAACATTGTACATAACGGTGATGCATGGCTTCTGTTAGTAGGTGATGGCCCTCCCCCTGGATCACACTGCACCCATGTCCACAGCATTGCCGTGCATCTGTTCAGCACCCTGGCATGCACTGTACACCATACCTCACAGGTGTACACACCATTTCAGGATGTGTATCTGTGTGTCAGTTATGTTTCTTCTGCTGCTCACAGCTTCTGTGTCTGTGGATTATATGTGGACACGTGGTTTGTGAATACCTGATGCATATTCACATATGTCATCATCAGTGGTGCATGTATGAATGATAGAATACCATTAGACTGAGACTGACAACAGACACACTTTACTGTACCTATGGTGAGTGTACAAACCATTATTGACATGGCACACTCTTCCCTAACATGCCATGGCACAACACTATTGCATATGTTAACACTACACATAACTGATATGTGACGTATGACCTAGGCAGTCAATAGCATTACAGGCCATATGTGTCAGTTGTGCAGATGCTGATTGGGATGCATACCGTTTGTGGGTGCATATGTGTGCACACATATATGATGATGTGTAGCAACAGCTGCTATGTGTACTACTGCTGTCACAATACCTGGCAGGGGTATAGTAGCATGGGCCATCATCATGAGCCAGTAGCTGGTCAGTCAGCCCTGCAAATGTTCCCCAAATCGGCATGTTTGCATGGAAAACACATGCACAGCCCTTGGAGGTCACACAGTACCATCACTAGTGCTGTGGAGTCAGAGTTATGTCTGCCACATTCATGACCTTTACTGTGTGCAGATACAGCCATTCTTAGTGAGTTTGTGTCTCCTCTCCAGTGCACTGTTGTGTTTCAGGATGACACACCTTCACCATCGCCTGCCACATTGCAAATGCTCAACATCTATGGCCTACACATATGTGTCATATTGCAGTATCCCAAACTAGAAACACCATGTGTACTGGCATATTCCCTGCCAATGCATGGCAAACATGCAGGTGTACAGTGGCACCAGCAAGGTACAAATGGGGATGTCATCCCTGGGTTGGGGTGAGATGTGGATTGTGCAGCCCATGTATCATAACTGCATCTTTCTGTACTTCCCCAACATGGTGCTGGTACATCAGAACACATTGCAACACATGGCTTTGGCAATGTCCCGCCATTATGCAGATCATATCGGTTGTGAGCCCTGGCTGATGTTGCCTGTGGTACACATAGGTTCATAGGTGAGTACAAGTCTGTTGGTTTTGGGGCCTACATAAGCCCAGCCACAGGAGTTCCCAGGCATGCACCACCCAATAATGTTATTCCCCTGTGCCCTTGTCAGGCTGTGGCACAGACATACTTTTTGTAAAGAGGGCCAATGAGTAGCATTGCCTGACATGAATGGGTAGTCTTCCAGAGTGTGGAAATTCCCCAGGACAGGACCTTGTCCTCCAGTATGTTCTATTTAATGTGTGGATGAGGTTTGCTACCCTGGAGCATATGTTTGCAGAGGGATTGGGATTTCCTTATGTATAGCATGTTCAACTGCTCTGTGTATGACATAGCTGTGTATGCTAGGCAGATGTCACCTGTGCCTGGGCAATGTGCACTGGAGTGTAGCCACAGTTGTCTGAGATGGTCTGTGTATTGCATGTGTTTGAGGCTAGTAATCCCATTAGTGAGGTGTGTGCTCTGTCATTGAACATGTACTGCATGCATTGTGGGTAGGTGCATTAGATGTGTACATGGCCTAAACCTTACCTGTGACATGCACAGTGTATTGCCAAGCATGACCCTAAACCATACTCACCGGCATCAGGCTGCTGCCTTGCTGGTATCCCAGAGGAACCTACATTGGGATGAGATGGAGTTGATGTCAGTAGCCACAGCTGTGGCATTGCTACAGGGTGGGATGCAGTATTATACTAAAACAACAGTTGAAGTCCACAATACTACAAATTATGTACAACTGATTATCAATACTACACAGCAACAGACTCTACATCTCACATATGCATGATCTACCTGTACAGATGCATACACAACAATGGTCTACTGATATGGCCTGGGACCTTACCTGCATGCTCCATGTCTGGTGTGTGGGTAGCACCCACCTCCATGATTGTATAGGTCTGTAGCTCTTGTGGGCGGGCGGGTGCCACCAGGCTCATGAGCAGCTCCTCAACTCTGGTGAGGGGGGGTGGATGTTATGCCCCCCCTGTTGCGAGGTGGTCACCCCACATGGCAGCAGCATGGTGACGTACATGGCGGAGCAAGTCACTACAATGATGGCGGACCTGCTCATACGTACGGCTGAGCATGCTGACATCATTTACCCTGCAGACTACATCATTCCACATGGCATTGCGCTCATGCTGATCATGGCTTGTCATGGAGAAGAGCAGCTGATAGTGCTGGATGAGGCTGTTGATGATGATGTCATCCTCAGTGGCACAGTAGGCTGGATTCCTTGGATGTGCCATTGTCCCTGAAAGACATAAAGATGGAAATATGTCTGAGCAACTCATATGGCACGGTTACCATAATACAGTACACATATCAGTCTCCCACCACCATATCAGTTCCAACTTAATGTTCACACAACACAAGTGGTATGGCTCCAGTTTATCTACTATTGGGACATATATTGTAATATTCCACACTTCCTGCTATGTGTTTGTAGACATGCTTCCTGTGGGGACACTGGAATTGCTGGCCTGTCACTGCCACTATATTTCCATATATGCATGTGGTATGCTTGCTATGTGACTGCTACACTTCTGCCATTCTTTGTTATTGGGGATATCTTTGCATGCTGTTGGACATGTTCTGGGATTGTGTGGACTATTACAACCTACATATGTTCCATGACAGTGACACAATAGTATCTGTAGGGGATATTTGCCAGCAGGAACACCTCTCCCACCTAATGTGGACATGTTACCAGGCCACATCACATCCGTGACCCACCATGGAACCTCATTATCTAATGTTCCTGCACTACCTTCATGTGGAACCACCTCAGGGGATGGTGCCCCCACCCAGGAGCACACACAGACATATTTCTGTCACCCACAGTTAGGTGCAGGGTCTGGTGCAAAGAAGCTCCACAGAGACATGGGGTATGTGCCACATCACCTGGAGGCATGCAGTACACATACACAGGTTAGACATCCTTGCTCCTCCTGCTCAGCCCACAGCCCACGCACCTTTCTAACCATGTAGATGCTGTCGTGACTGTCCATGGGTGGGCACCTTGGACCCTTTGTTCCCATATGAGTGCTCAGTGTCCTCCACATTCCAAACAAAAGTACCCATCCACAGTGTTTACCCACCACGTGTCATATATCAGCCCTGTATGCTGTCTTGTTTGTCATCCAACCAAACCTACATACCAATATGTGCCTACTACACTTCACCAACATAGATATCCCACCTTCTCAAACAATTACAATACGTTCCCTACATGGGTTACACACCACAGTCCATTTTGCAGCCATGTACTGCTGTGTAGATACGTTATGTATTGATGTGTGATGTTCTCTCACACATGTCATGGTAGGGGACATGTATTGACACACACACACACACACACACATATATATACATATATATATATATATATATATATATATATATATATATATATGTGTGTGTCATATTATGTATATGTATGTATGTGTGTGTTTGTGTATGTGTGTGTGTATATATATATATATATATATATATATATGTGTGTGTGTGTGTGTGTGTGTGTGTGTGTGTGTGTAGATATTTTGTGTTTGTATACCTATATGTATGTATAACCGTCTGAGGTTCTGTAGACATACTCAGCTGTGAATATATATCACACATATATTTATCTGTATGTGGGGTGCATACAAGCATCTGGTCTGCACTCTTGTAACTCTCTTTTTTTCACAGCTGAACTGTTCTGTCTTGCTGCAACACAGACAGGTGTCACGTGAACATAGACTAACTTAGGGGTATATATGGTGACAGATTGTAGATACGCATATTATACAGCTGTGGCAGTTGGGCATGCTATGCTACACATTAACATGACTGTCCTTCAGGTGTTGTGCTGACACCCATGTGTCTATCATGACAGTATTAATACCACCACCAGCCGTTGGCCACAGTAATGTACAGAACACAGATATCATGGGTCACATCTTTGTCATTCACTGCTGATCTGTACAGTTGACAGGTATGTCCCACTGCCCACAGGGACAGACAGTATTGTCCAGAGCATTTGTTGTCCAGAACATCATTACAGGAACAACTACTGATGGCACATATAAATCATTTCACATTATAAATCCTATTATTCTATACCAAATACTACATGCAAGTAAATACATATGTTTCACATACTTTTTATTTTTTTTTCCGCTGTAACAAATCCCACAGCTTTATTTGTTTTTAATTTGTTATAGTTAGTTTTTTTCATTTTTTTTTCTCTGTCTCTCCAGTAGAGTGATTGAGCTGGTTTGAATAGATTGCAGCATGCTTTTGTAGGTATTGCACATGATTAGGTGATGGGCTGTGCACCACTCAGTGTCCACCAATTGCTAATTGCATGCAGCCTGCTGTGTAGTACTTCAGATAACCACAGTCATGGCAACCCAGTGCTATAAATTGCTGACTTATGTGGGTGTTATCCCTTCACCTTTCTAGTATGGAGGACATCCTTCCTGTGTGTGGACAACAGTGTTACAGACAGCAGGTAACAATACCTCTTACAGCAGAACCTGCAGACACAGGCCAAATACACATTTGGGTAAGGTTCCAGACCTACAGACAGCGTGAGTAGTGTTATGTGCATTGTATCTTGCTGGTCTTACAGCGTTTCTGTGTACATGGTAGTTTAGCATGGAATGTAGTCTGTCTGCATATCTCTCAGCTGTGGGCCTATCCATATGATAGCCAGAGGATTTCCTGTTAGATTTTGTCTGTCCACCACACAGGTCTTGTCCCAAATATATCCGTGGCATTTTGTCTGTTGAGTGCTATCAGTACATGGCTACATCCATTTGTATTTCAATGTCGTATTCCTGCATAACGGTATGTTGCAACAAATCCTGTTAACACCAGCAATTTCCAGGGTGTGTAACAGCAATAATAGGCCCTGTGTTCCTGCCTCTGTCCTCCACATATAAGCCAGTATTTGCCCTGCTGTGATACAGTAAGAGGTTGTTAGGTACTGGCCTATCATTATTTACTGCTTTCATTACTGCAATCATCCCAGTCATGTCATGGACTCCCACAGTAACTGTTGGGCAAGGTCCATATATATGGGGGCAACAGCTGGACAACACATATGTGCCCTTGTACATTCCAAAGGTCAATGTGTTGTACACAGTGTTCCTTGCCCTTGTACAGATTTTTATGGGGGGGGGGGTGTTCATTACCATTACCCTAGGCTGTGACACCTTTACAGGGATATAAGTGTTAAGACACATTGAGGTGTATGGCTGTACACTTTCATACATTCCTCCATGGGAACAGTGGTGGGCTGCAATTTACAGTGTTACACAAAGTTTAGTCAGTCAGTGTGATAGTGAGATGTTAGATAAGCAGTGTTATGTACGAGATACTGTGACATTACCACAACAACTACATTTTCCCCTAGTTCTTGACTACATGCTGTAAATAGAGGCTGCTGCCCTACATCTGTGTTTGTTGATTGTTTCTCATCATGAATGCTAATGGTTTTCTAATGTACTAATTGCAGGCCTCAGCCTAGACATCATAGTATATTATATATCCACAGTGCTTGCATCTACTGTTTTGTGTGGGCTTTGCATCCATCATTGTATATGTGTTTGGAAATCTATGTGCTGTCACAAATGGCATACATTATTGTATTGTACACAGATTAAAGGTTTTCTTTAATGCAAACCTGTGTGTGGTGTCCTGAGCTTTGAATTGTGAGTGGGTATATGTTGACTGTTACGTATTCTCATTTGTGGGAATGGTTGCCACACTATACTTTTCACAGGTGCCACTTACAGGGGTTATGTTTCTGGGACATACTGTGCACCCAGTACGTCTACAGTATTTCTACATATGTATGGCTACTAATATGTTTTATTTGTGTATATGTGTATACACACACACACACACACACACACGTATATATATATATATATATATATATATATATATATATATATATATATATATATATGTGTGTGTGTGTGTGTGTACATATATGTGTACATGAATATACATGTATAAGTATACATGGGTGTGCATTATCTGCAGCATTGTAATGTGTAGTCCTTCCACACTGACATTCCCTACAGTCGAATGACTTGTCTGCATGATATGTTTCAGATATTGTCCTGACTTTTTACAGTTGTATTGGCTTACTGTTAAACCATTGTAGCTGTGTTGTGGGGGGTCCTGGGGTCAAGAACTGCATGTGCTGGATATTGCATTGCACAGCATATCTGTTATGGCTGTGCTGGGGGGAACATAGCAATAATCACCAGGTATCCCTCATTTGAACCCCCACCCCCATTAACATTGCATATGGTCAGTTATTGTGTGGTGGAGATTCTGGTTGTTTTTCCTGTATGGAGATGCAATTCCACATATCTATCCATATATATATATATATATATATATATATATATGTGTGTGTGTGTGTGTGTGTGTGTGTGAACATATTTATCTATCTACCTATATACCATTGATGTGATATGATTTATGTTTGAGTCATACATTTATATGTAGCTGTGTATCTCTCTACATTTACAGATCTGTAACTGTCCATATTTCCATGCATGTGTGGCTCACAATTTTGGCCTGTCCCACATTCGTCTGGCCAATTGACGTGGATGATGTCAGGAATGACTATACATTGGAGTTTCAGACTTCATGTTGTTCAGATTATGTGTATTACAACATATCACTGTTTAACTAGCAACGTTTTACATGTATAAGAACAATATTTCACATTTATCCCAATTTGTACCCCAATTTTGTCACACTGTGTCCAGAGTGTTTGCAATAAGAGGTTGAGTGTTATGATATTAGTACAATTCCCCTTATGCAGATTGACTGTGCTGCATGATATGTCTAGGAATACTTCGGATTTATGTATATCTGACATGGTGTAGTGGTAATTCATTATGATTGCGGTATGGAGGTTCCTGGGTTCGGTCCTTGCAGTGGCTGTCAATTTTGTTGCTGGATAGAACAAGGGAGGTGGGATACAGGGTGATTAAGGCGCTTTTAAGCAGTTGTAAGCGAGCATGTTTGCACAACGGTAAGCGTTGTGAACTGCAGGTAGCATCCAGTTGCAACAGGTTAGACTCAAAATTGCTTAATTTGTGTACGCAGTACTTACCATCGCGCAAACACAAACCTCCGGTTATATATGCTTAAAGATGGTTTGCTCCAGATTTTCTGAGCCTGTAAACTTAAACTTGCTTACTAGTGCTGACATATGCTTGATACTTATTGCTGCTTAACCTAACTGCTGCTTTATGCATTATGATACTGACACCTCACATGTGTATTTTCTGCAGTACTCCAGTTTATATATATATATATATATATATATATATATGTATATATATATATATATATATATATATATATAAATGTGTTATTCTGTGGCCACAGTACTCCAGTTCATATATATATATATATATATATATATATATATATATATATATATATATGTTATTACGTGGGTTATGCAACATCCATTTTACTGATAACGTGCTTTGCCATAGGAAATGGAATGTCTCAGTTCCTTCCCGGTACCCCCCCCCCTTTCTCACTTACATCCATGGGCCGGTCCCATTAGAACGGGTCCATCCAACCCCGGCACGCCTCGGTCCATACTATCATACCCATCACCCCTCCCATTCCTCCTCCACATCAATCATCCTTCCTACAGGTTCCAGCCGAATCTAACCACACCACTACACATTGCCCACTTTCCACTTCTCGGGACCCATCGCGGAAGTTGTCTCAACCCATGGATCTTCAGGCTTCCTGCACATTTAGTCCACGAACATATGTAACCTTTTTTGCTTACCTTTGAGGCACAGTATGTTACTTGAAGATTCTTTTTAGCAGAATTTTTGGGGTCGTCCTGCCAGGGACGAACATGCATTTGTTTAACATTAGACTTAGCAGGTTGACACTTTCTCCCACTGGTAGTATCCTGCCAGTAGTGAGGGGAAGCAGTGCTGTACTACGCTTAGCGGTGCTTATTATTCGATTTGCATGATATTTGCCTTTTGGCATTGATTTCCCCTGCATTACATGTTATATATGTGTCTTGTATCCTTGAGTCATGTGCATGTACACTGTATGGGGTCCTGGGAACTTCTACACTTCATTACAATAACACCTCACATCTGGACTTACTGCAGTACTCCAGTTCACATATGTATGTTCTGTAGTCAGTTATGGCACATATGACTGTATACTGATGCCTTTCACAGGTTCAGTTTGGTTATACTATGGTGAGGACATGTTTACCACTACCTCATTCTTCTGTACTTCTCTAATGGCTTGGTGGATAGCTACTGGGACTATGGTGTATAGGGTCCTGGGTTCGTGACCTGTATGGCTGTTGGGCTGACAAAAGCCCATTGGATACAGAGTGATTAAGGCAGTTTAAAGCAGTTGTAAGGCTTTAAGCATGCTTACTAGTGCGTACATATGCTTACTATTGCTTATTTGTGCTTACATCTGCTTACTAGTGCCTTATTCAGTCTGACACTGATATGTCACATGTGCGTTTCTTGCAGTACTCCAGTTCATGTATATATATATATATATATATATATATATATATATATATATATATATATATATATATGCTATTTAGTGGGTTTTGCAACAAAACTATTGGTTATAACATGCTTTGCCATGTAAAATAGACTGTGCCACAGTGGGACTCGAACCGGGAATGCCTGCTCATTGGTCACTGTTGCTGTTCTCCTTCATTTGCATATTTTACCATAATGTCATACTCATGTTTCCTTCCCCCGGCCCCCGAGCTCCACATACACAGCATCCATCCATTCTCCAGTTTCTAGCCCAGCCATACGACACCTACACACATTGCCCTTTCTGCACATCTCGGTACTCCTCCAGTATACTGTCTCGACCCAAGCTTCTGCAGGCTCTTCATCCGTTTAGTCCACGTACCTATGAGCCTTGCCAATTTTGTACTCTGATACTGGTGCAGATATCAATGTTACTCACAATTTGTGGTTTGTCCCGCCAGGGACGGACCTGTTGTTGTGTCAGTATTAGACTTAACTGGTCTACACTGTTTTTTCCACTGGTAGCAGCCAGCCAGGGGGTTGAGAAGCAGCGGTTTGCTCACACACCTGGCCAGCCTTATCTCTCGGTTCCGCGGAACTGATGCCCCAGGTGTGACATTCTGTGCATGAAGCACACCCACATGCCCTCAAGCCGTTTACTGTTTTTCATTATTCTCTTTGGTATTATGCAAGACTACTGTTCTCACAGTATGATTGGACATGCACTGTTCTTTGATACACATAGACTGCTCGAAATACTGTGATTGAGCAATGTGCACAAGTTTGCTGGTATTAATCTACCTATTTACATACATTTCCTATACTGTTGAATGACTGCTGGATGATATGTTTGTGATAGCAGCTGAATGTGCATCTGCCATGGCTTAGTGGTAACTCACTTTGACTGTAGTGTGCAGGGTCGGAGGGTTGCAACCTGGGAGTGCAGATTATTTTGTTACTGGGCATGATGAGAGCTGTTGGCTACAGAGTGACTAAGGCACTTTTGAGAAATTGTAGGTGAGTATGCGATGGATTGTGCGAGGGTAAGCATTGCTGACCTCCGGTTATAGCGTGTTACACCGAGTTAGCTTCTATATTGTTTAACCATTGTGGGCATTGCTTACTGCCGCCCAAACAGGCTTAAACCCGCTTACTCCCACTTACCCCTGCGCTACTTTATGTATTTATTTTACATTTGTTGACCGGGACAATCCGACTGGATGCTTGTCCATTTTCAGAGGTGGCCCGGGGAGTAGAGCTCCACAGTAAACCCCAGCTACTCATTACAAGTAATGCAGAGGTGTTCACATTCATAGAGAGTAACAGACTTAACATAGCTGTGTAACATATTCTTCATGCTTAGTTTACATTAACATGTCGGTATTATACATGCTTAGGTCAGATTTACATGTCATTTTTGACTATTGACAAAGGTCAGTTTAAGGTGAAGTTAGATTCCAGTTTAACAGTTCTGGATAGGTTACACTCAGGTATTCGGGTTAGGTTTAGTTATTCCATACCTGTGTGTTAGAGTTGAAGAGAATAGTGAAGGGGTAGGTAGGTAGGTAGATGGGGGGGACATTGTAACTGTATAGTAGACTGTTGGAATAATTGGTATGGGAGCAATAAGGAAGGTTCGAAGAATGTTGGGATTTGTATGCCAGGCAAGACAAGAGGTGTCTGTTTCACTAGTTGATGTAGGGGTATAGGGTGTAAGGTGGGGGCGAGGGATTTTGCCAGGTGGTGAGCATGTGCTGATCCAAGTGTGCTTGAGTTGTTCCTTCAAGTGTTATTTACATGTGTCCTTTGGGACAGCTGAAGTAATACATGTGGGTAGGGGGTTCCAGATTCTGCCAATATAGTTGGGGGAAGAGGGTGTCACCTACTTATAACTTTAAACATTAGTAGAAATGAAAAAGGAGTTGATAGGTAAGTGGTGTTAATGGGGCACAAAGAGGGAAAGATAGTAGGGCAAATAGCCAGGGATGTGCAGGAAGGCTAAAGGGAAGGTCCACAGCTGGCCATTTCTTCTACAGCAACAGCTGTGCATATACACTGAATTTGGAGGTAGATTTTGACACCACACCCCTGGGTGGGGGGTCAGGACAACAATAATAAGTTGTGATGCCAATTAGATTGGCTTACATGCCTACAGTGAGGTGTTGCGACCATGTGTTCTTTAGTGTTATTTAGTGGGTTTTGAAACAACACATCTGTTTAATACTGTTCTTTGCCATGTAAACTAGACTGTGCTGCAGTGGGACTCGTACCGGGAATGGCTGCTCGTTAGGCGACAGCTCTGCCCAGTTCACACTATTGCTTACATCCACGAGGAGGTCCAAATAGAACCACTCTAGCCAACACCTGCACTTATCGACCCATAATTTCATACCCATAGTTCGTCCCCCCCGCCCCTCCTCTACAACACTCATCCTTACTCTGGGTGCAGGTCGGGTCTAACCACATCACTACAGACTGCCCACTCTCCACTTCTTGGGACCCAACCCGTATGTTGTCTCGACCCATTGGTCATCAGGCTTTCCCAGCCTTGTAGTCCGAGTACATACACCCCCTGCCTTGATAAGTCGTTGCACGGACGGGACTCCAATCACCAAGTAATTTTTGGGTTGTCCGCAAGGGATGTTCCTGTCTCTGTTTCAAGATTAGACTTAGTGGGTCCACAGTGTTCCCCCCACTGGTTGTATCCTGCCTGTGGTTTGGGGAGCAGTGGATTGTTTACTTTGTGTGTTAGTTTATATGTTTCCCCTGTTTGGCTTGGGGGGTAATGGTACATGTTACATATGTTGATTGGGCCCTTCACCCCCATTGGCAGTGCCTGTGATCATATGTCATTCTTATGTGCTGTATCATATCATAGATATATATCTGTATATATACACACATACACACATATATATATATATATATATATATATATATATGTATGTATATATGTATATGTATGCATACATATATATATATATATATATATATATATCTAATGACATGTGAATGTATGGTTGTCTGCATATGTATATATCTGTATCTGGGTGTTTATATATATATATATATATATATATATATATATATATATATATATGTATGTCTATATATGTATACATATGTACTACAGAGAGGGAGAAATATATCTTTTAGTTATGGGTATATATGTATATATATATATATATATATATATATATATATATATATATGTATGTATATATATATATATATATATATATGTATATATATATATATATCTACACACACACACACACACACACACACACACACACACACACACACACACACACACACATACATATTTAGCTACATGTCCTGTAATGTTGACTGGTGTTGCTGGATACTATGTTTCGTGTGCATACCAGGCAACCTTGTAGATATGCTTTGCGATACCTACAAATAAAATCATTAGTGTAAACAAAGTCACACGGAAAATCTATTGTTAGTACCAGGGAAACATTCGTCCTATGAGGGGCAATCCAAAAATTGTGTATTGTACTTTCATCTAACACCATGGCTACAAAGGTACCCATGGCTATGTGCATGGACTACAACGTGTGGCAGACCTAGAATACTTGGGTCGGGACAACGTACAGTATGAGTCCCAAGGGGGGGGGGAGTGGAGGGTGTGCAATGTGTGATGGTGTGGTAGCTACGGGCCGGTAACCAGGGAAGGGATGGTGGCTGCCTGTGTGCAGTGGGGGGGGGGGGAGCGGAACTGTGGGTTATGAATGTATGGGTCGTGGATGGCCTGGGTTGGATGGGCATGTACTAGTCGGCCCGCCTAGTGGGTGGGGGAGAAGGGAATGTGATATCAACATGTGAAACATAAAAGAAGACTAATTTAAAACCCTATTTAAATGAAACACAATAAAGTGAACTTGGTAGTATATTGCAGGGTGGACATATTTGGCTGGGGGGGTATGCCAATTCGTACGAGACGTATATTGTTTGGGGCCTCTCAACCCCATTAATGGTGCATGTGGACATATATGTTTCTGTTAATCTACCATTGCTGTCTACAGATGTCTGGCCATATATATCTATATGGGTATATATATTTACTTACATATTTATAACTATGTCCGTATATACCTACGGAGATGTATATCTGTGTGCATATATGTATCTTGCTGTGTATATGTGGACATATAGGTGTTGACATATATATGTGTAGATGTCGACATTTGCATGTATATATGTTCATATATATATATATATATATATATATATGTATATATTTCTGGATATTTATATATATATATAATATGTAACTACATATTTCTGCATTGTATGTTCTACATATATTGCATGTAACTATATATTACACTGATCAGTACTAGCAAGAAACTACGATCCCTCATAAAATCTTATAAGGCCAGCTTTGAAAGAAAAATTGCACAAGACACTAAAGATAATCACAAGGCCTTCTTTAGTTATGTCAGAAACCTGGGAGGCAACTCCCAGATATGCTCTGAGTTAGTGCAAAATGACAAAAAATTCACTAAACCCATAGACATTGCCAACATCCTGGCAGAAAGGTTCAGTGCAAACGTCTCCCCCCTCCCCCCCCCTCAAAAGAGCAAATGTCTATCCCAACAGAGTGTAGCCTTCCTGAGATCACAGATGCACAGGTGAGAGCTGCCCTCTCCAAAGCTAAAACACAGCATCAATGGGACCAGACGGTGTCCCAGGCTGCGTCTTACATGAGCTCCAAGAAGAACTAAACCCTCATATAAAGTCACTGTTCAATCTCAGCCTTACTACAGGATATGTTCCCAAGGAATGGCGTACAGCAACAGTGGTCCCACTCCACAAAGGTGGTGCCACAACAGACCCGGAAACTATCACCCTATAAGCCTGACTAGCCTGGTCTGCAAAGCTATGGAACGTATCATCATGGAAATCATAAACAAAGACATTGGGAACCTCCAGACACTGGATCCTACCCAATTCGGCTTTGTTAAGGGCAGATCTTGCCTCTTGAACCTGGTCGACTTCTTTGAAACAGTTACCAAAGCCATAGATGAAGGGAAGGTAGTCCGCACAGCCTACCTGGACCTCGCAAAGGCCTTTGACACAATACCCCACTCGGGCATCATAAATAAGCTCACCAGCTTAAATATCAACCCCTATGTCACAAGATGGGTTGCAAACTGGCTCAGGGATACAACCCACATGGTCAGAATAGCAGGTGCCATGTCAGACTCTAAGCCAGTTACAAGTGGTGTCCCACAAGGCTCAGTCCTGGGACTTCTCTTGTTCAGTATATATTTCTCTGAGGTACAGGCTAACATGGGTGGACTATGGCTGACCAAGTTCGCAGATGACTGCAAACTGGGTGTTATAATCGACTCTCCGACTGACACAAGCATCCTCCAAAAGGGTCTCACAGAGACGGATAACTGGTGTCAGAGCCATGGCCTAAAGCTAAATGCCAAAAAGTGCATAGTCATCCCCTTTGGAAAAATCAAAGTGGCCACAAATTACCACATAGGTGGTAATTCATTAAGTACGGAAGAAGTAATTAGGGACTTGAGGACCCAAGTAGATAGCAATCTCTCCTTTGACAATCACATTGCCAAAGTGGTTAGAAAGACCTTCTATATAGCCCACCTTATCATGAAAGTGTTCACATCTAGATCAAGAGAGGTCGTTGTGCCCCTCTCCTCATCACTTATCAGGCCCATAATTTAATACAGTGCCCCGTTTGGGATGTACCTTACCCGACACCTTCAGCAACTGGAAAGACCCCAAAAGTATCTCACCAAGAGGATCAAGGGGCTCAAACAGATGCCGTATGCAATTCGGCCAAGGAAACTCCAGGTCTACTCAGTTGCGTACCACCTACTCAGAGGCGATCTGTGTCTGACGTATAAAGCCATGTCCAACCCAGAATTAATGGACATGCTTCACCTCAGGAAATCTAAATCCCTTAGAGCTACACGCTCCAGGGACCTGAACCTCAGCACAGAAATAAATAGGACATGCTGGAGGGACAGATTCATATCCCAGAGGCTCCCCTCACTCTGGAACAAAATCCCAATCCATGTCAGGCAGAGCCCCTCACTGACCCCCTTCAAGAGAAAACTTGACGAATGCTTGTGAGGTCGTAGGTTTACCCCTGGGATCTCTTCTGTGTCGCTGCTTGACAGAGATACAGTAAACAAACCTTAAAAGGGCTACCTTCTGTGACCTACTATACAGAGGCACAGTCAACTAATCTAAAAGGGTGGCGTAAGCCAAACATACTCTGGCTAGGCTTATAAATGCCCTAGGGCAGATAGCCTAGTATCAACCTATGAACCTATGATACTGACTGTTCACATGTGCATTTCCTGCAGTACTCCAGTTCATAAATATATGTTATTTAGTGGGTTTTGCAATACAAATATTGCTTATACCATGCTTTGCCATGTAAAATAGACTATGCTGCAGTGGGACTCGAACTGGGAATGCCTGCTTGTTAGGCGAATGCACTGCCCACTACACTATTGCTGAGATACTTCATTTGCATTATCTTCATTGTTATCCTTTTCAGCCTTTTAAGCTGCTTTAACCGTAGCAAACAATGGGCACACCCATGCACCTACAGTTAACTGTACTCTGAGTTTTAGAAAACAATACAGGGGTTTCTTCTTTTGATTTTTATGTGCTGTTGCTGTTGTACACATGGGGGACTGTTGGTGGGGATATATGGACACCTATGAGCAGTCTCGCTCATTTATTTCCACTTTTTGCTGTTCAGCATCGCAGGGACATGTTTATTCTGAGAGCTCTGCTCTCAGACACCCCCTGCACTCGTACACGCTCAGTGTAAGCCTGGGAGGTCGGGCAGTATGCCTTCATTAATAAGCATAGTGTGCTGCCGTCCTCCTCCTACATGGGCGCTTCCATGCAGAACTAAGCTAGTCCTGCACGGAAGATTAGTGAATCTGGGGGTAAATCCTCTGAAACTTTATTGTAATATATATGCAAGGAAATAACCTCCCTAAATTATTTTAAATATTACGTCACATCATTTCATTGACTATGGGATATGTACATGTTTTTACAAAACCAGATGTTCTATTTTTTCATCATGCTATAACTTCTGTGATAAATAAGTTAATAGGGGTAAATATAATAGAACAACACATGAGGCCAGAGAAAGACCAACAGTCAATGTTGAAGCTAAAAATACTATTTTTGAGTAACTGAGCTCTTTTGTCAGGACAACACAAGGCTTCATCAGAGGAACAACAATCAAATCCCAACACATTTAAATATCCCTCCAACAGAATGACATCACAGTATCCTCCAATGAAAAATTAATAAGAAATTCAGAATTACATAAAATGTTACAAATATATCAGCGTGCACATTATAACAATTAAAAATCCCAAGATACATGTAAATATATTTAAATTATTTTAAAACCCCAAAATAATTATATTTGACAAGCTCTCAATTTTAAAGTAGGATAGATGGAAATGACTTCATTAAGCCCTGGTTTAGAAATAGCATTCATTCTCAGTGCCAAGGGACTTCCTTATATTCTAATTGAGTATCAAAGTCACCACCCCTACCATTATCAATAACTCTGTCCACTACAAAGAAAAGAAATTTCTTAAAAGTGGGACAGTGAATAGAATGCACATTTCCACCAGGGGCAGCAGTATCTTAGATATGGTCATTATCAACATGGGCGACCGGTGTTCCACACCAGAGGCCAATTCCTTGTTGGTCAGATCCAACCACAAGCTAATCAGCCTAAGCATCCACATCCCGCCCCCACCTCCCATTAGGAAAACCACTATAAAAATATTCTCCAAAGTCAGCTTCACACTTCTTAAGGCCAAAATGGCAAACTTCACAACACCCATGCAGATGGACAATAGAGGTACGACTGCTGAATCCTACACAAATGCACTTTATAAGCACTTACACAAGTGCATGGATCGTGCTGTCTCTAACAGAACTAAGATGCTATCCTCCAAAAAGAGGAAGCCAATCTGCTGGTCCCCTGCCATAAACAAACTCTACAACAGAAGAAAGAAACTGTTGCAAAAAAGAGTAAAATCCCATGACTGGAAGAACTCCCTGGTCAGCCTCAGTAAGAAGTAAGATCCCTCATAAAATCCTCCAAAGCTAGTTATGAAAACAAAATCGCCACTGATTCTAAAGACAACCACAAAGCATTCTATAGCTATGTCAAGAATCTCAGTGGCATCACTCAGATCTGCTCTGTTGGCACTAAATATACAGAACCAACTGATTTTGCCAACATCCTGGCAGATAGGTTCAGTGCTAACTTTACTCCCCCCCCCCCCCCCAAAGAGCCCATCTCTATACCCGAAGAATGCAAAGTTCCTGTAATCACAGCTGCACAAGTAAAAACCACACTCTCCAAAGCCAAAAACACAGCATTCATGGGACCTGACAACATCCCAGGCTGCGTTCTGCATGAACTACAGAATGAACTGGCACCCCACCTAAGCACCATGTTCAGTCATAGCCTCACCTCAGGCTTTGTGCCCACTGAATGGCGCACAGCGATGGTTATCCCACTCCACAAAGGGGGAGCCAACACGGACCCCGGGAACTACCGCCCCATTAGCCTAATGAGCCTGGTATGCAAGGTCATGGAGCGTGTCATCATGGAACTTATAAACAAAGATATTGGTAATCTCCAAACTCTGGACACCACCCAGTTCGGGTTTGTAAAAGGCAGATCATGTCTCCTAAACCTGATTGACTTCTTTGAAGCAGTCACCAAAACCATAAACGAGGGTAAGGTGGTTCACACAGCCTATCTAGATCTTGCCAAGGCTTTTGACACCATCCCCCACTCTGGAGTTACAGATAAACTCACTAAACTAGGTATAAATCCTTATGTGACAAGATGGGTTGCCAACTGGCTCACTGACAGAACCCACACCGTGAAAGTAGCAGACTCCAAATCCGACTTCAGACCAGTGACAAGTGGAGTACTACAGGGTTCAGTCCTGGGTCCTCTCCTGTTTGGTATCTACATTTCTGAAGTACAGACTAACACAGAAGGTCTTTGGCTAATGAAGTTCGCAGATGACTGCAAACTAGGAGCTATAATCAAAACTCCTAACGATATTGGCATCCTACAAAAGGGCCTCACTGAGACAGATGCCTGGTGTCAAAGCCATGGTCTCAAGCTCAATGCCAAAAAGTGCATCGTCATCCCATTTGGTAAAAACATGGTACCCATGAGCTACCACATAGATGGTAGTCAAGACTTTGGGACACAGGTGGACAGTAGTCTCTCCTTTGATAATCACATTGCCACAGTAGTCAGGAAATCCTTCTACGTGGCACACCTCATCACAAAAGGTTTCTCATCCAAGAAAAAAGAGGTCATTGTTTCCCTCTACTCATCACTCATTAGACCCATTATAGATTACAATGCCCCTTTTGGTATGTACCTCACAAGACATCTACAACAACTGGAAAGGCCGCAGAAATACTTCACAAAGAGGATTACTGACCTCAAACAGATGCCCTATGCAGACCGTCTCAAAAAATTCCAGCTTTACTCCATCGCATATTGCCTACTCAGAGGCGATCTCTGCCTAACATACAAAGCTATGTCAAACCCAGAGCCATTGGACATGCCCCACTTAAAGAAATCCCAATCACTCTGAGCTACACGCTCTAGGGACCTAAACCTTGTCACCACAATAAATAGAACATGCTGGAGGGATAAATTCCTGTCCCAGAGACTTCCCATACTGTGGAACAAACTACCTAGCTATATCAAACAAAGCTCTTCATTAGCACTCTTCAAGAAAAATCGTGATGATTGAATAGGAAACTCACCCCGGGGATCATCTTTGTGGCTCTGCTCGACAGGGGCACAGGAAAATAATTTTCTTGGGTGGCGAAAGCCAGGGTACCTTTTTGGCTAACCTTGTATAGGCCCTAGGGCCGATAGCCTAGTACCTACCTATGTCTTACTTGCTGATTAATACATTTTTTTTTTAAAACATCTACATGTTTTCCCTTCCTAAAATGCGTGACTTGACATGCATTTTGCTGTGTATACCACTAGTTTAGTGTTGCAGTCTCTCCTGCTGGGGCAAGCAATCACTCTGCTGCAGTGGGTGACTGAAAGTAATGTAGGGACCATCATTTGATGGATTTACAAAATTTACATGCGCCACATTTGCTAAGTCAAGTTTTAAAATCAGTTGTCCTGTGTTGATATGTGGATTCAGCAAACCCTTTAATATTTTTTCCTGCAGCATACACAACCTGAGGTGGTCCACCAAAACAAATTTTCATTCTTGTAAGTTGTACATGTTTTTGTCAGCTCAGCAAAAGATTTCCTTAGGATTACTTCTCATGGTGCATGGGACAAGCAGTGCTTTAACTTAAGAAATTGGTTGACAATAGTAATCAACAATAAAGATCCAGTGGGAAGCAGAGTGTAAAAATAGTAATGTTGACGAGTCTAGGTACAGAGAACTCGTTCGGCAGAGTGAAATGTTTTTATGAATTAAGCAATGGGAGTATCTGCATTTCATGATTCAGTAATAAGGTTGGATAGGGAGTATAGCTTAAGAATTGGTGTTAAGATTTACAGTAGGGCTATTTCTTTCTGATTTGAAGAGAGGAAACAGGTAGGAGTATCCTCTTTCCCTTTTCTTATTTGCTTTATACTTAGTCATTGGCAAAGAAAGTAAGGGACTCAGGAATTCAGGGTTATAATTGGTGTGATAATCAAGACAAGCTGGCTTTATTTGCAGATAATATTTTCTTGTATTTGATCAGTCCAGAAAACAACATCTTGGTGCTGCGAAACATTGACACAGTTTAATTTCTTCTCTGGATGTACAGTTAATGAAGATAAAAGAAATGCTATATCTGTAAATTATCTACTCCACATATATTAGTTCAGCAATACTCATTATTTATGGGAACAGTATAAGATCATGTGTTTAGGAGTATGGATTAACATGCTTCTGTTATGGCAACTAAGGATATATAGGAAGACACTTAACAAAAAATAATACAGAATCTGTAGAAACTGGAAGCTCTTGTTTAGGGATGTGGATAGTAAGATGCAAGTAATGAAAGTGTTTGTTGTTCCTATAGTTTTATACACAGGTCAGGCATATTATTATCAACCAGAGAAGGAGTTATGGACAGTAATTAAAAAAAGTTGAAGGAATTTATCTGGGGGGGAGGCAACGGTTAAGTGGGATTCACTGATCCTGCCAACGTAACAAGATGGATTAGGATGACCTGATTTGAAGGGATAGTTTAGAGCTGCACAGTTAATACTTATATACATAACACAGGCAGAAGGTGGTAATTCAGAAGTAGAAATGGATGATGATAAATCAGGAGGGAATTTCAAGAAATATGGCGAGAGTTTCATTTTGGGTGCAGATCCTTAAGCAAAATGATAACCACCAGAATGTTATATTCATACAGTTGCACAAAGTATTCTAAGAACTAAGACAACACAGGAATGGGAAAAGGGTCATTTTGTCAGTAGGGCTGACTACAGTTAGGGTGTACAGAAAATAGGCAAGAGGGGGCTAGGAATTACTGGTGAAAAAGTGCGGTCTAGAGTTTACTGGAGAAAACTTGCAAAAAAACAAGGCATTGGGAGCAAATAATTAAAGAGGAAAAGGTAATAGAATGGGATGAAGCCACAAAGAAGTTTGGAATGCAGGTTATAGACTACCTTCCCTACCAGGGATTGATACCAGAGTACAGGCAAAAAGAAAGGGCTAAGGGAGTCCGAAGTGAAAGACCTGTCCTAGTAGAGTTTCCAGTTGAATCTAGAACAGAAGCTTCTGTTAAAAAAAAAAAAAAAAAATTACAAGGGAACAGTGGAGAAGAACAAATGTATGACTCCCAAGTGTGCAAGAAAGTCCAGAAGGTCTAGGAGTTTTGCTTGGAAGTGCTCACATACGTATTTCTGCATCCTAAACAGACTTCAAAGAAATTTTCCTTGGGTAGATAGCATGTGTTGGAGGTGTGATGAGGAAGAAAGAAGTAACACTTGTTGTTGGGAGTGCAATTAATTGGTAGATTTAAAAACACGCAAGAGAGTGCTCTTTCAGAAGTACATGGGGAGCAAAACGATTCATTTGAGTTGGGACAGAGTATCTGAATTGCCTAGACACAGTAAGGCCTTTCTAAATTTAATTTTATTGGCTGCCAAAAAGTAGTTACTAGAAAATGGAAATGAAAATCTAAACCAACTGTACTTGAAGTACTGAATATTGTAAACGTGGTAAAATAACTGGAAGTGGAATCTTTAGGAAAGGGAATGAGCAAATTACATAGAAATAAATGGATATTTTGGGAAAAATACATGCAGTGTTGTGTTCAGGAGGAAAAGTGTGGTTTAATGGAAGGAATTGAAGAAGTTCTATTATACCATGACCCCCTATTAATATTGCTGATTGGCCAGCGTTATAAATTCGACTTATACTAATGGAAAAGGTCCGCCGCCCGGACTTTTTCATTAGTATAAGTCAAGAGTTTAACATAAAAAGCAACGGAGATCTCCGTTGCTTTTTAAACTTCTCTCTATTTTAACATAGCGACACAGTGTAAAAAGCAACGGAGATCTTGCTTTCTCCATTGCTTTTTAAACCTGTCTCGCTATGTTAAATGGGTTTAACATACGAGAGGCAGCTTTAAATAGCAGGAGATCTCCGTTGCTTATTTTAAAAACTGTCTATGTTAAACCCATTTAGCATAAAAGCAACATTGATCTTGCTTTCTCCATTGCTTTTGGCCACAGCTCTGATGTGCTGTGTTGGCACGCACATCAGAACTGCCGGAAGGGCAGCAAGCCATTATTTAAGAAAAGTAATTGTTTCTTTTCTTAAATAATGTCATAGATATAAAGCCACCTCTGACTTCTGGTGTGTGGATAATGTAAGTTTAGTGTCTTTGTGTTTGTCCCTCGGGCCCAGCGCCGCGGACCAAACCACGCCAACCATGGTTAAATCCCGCATTACCCACACCCAGGCGTGGGTTATTGCTATATAATGTGGCAGAGGGCTGTAATTCAAAGTGGAATGGGACGATGTTAAGATGGTGGAGTTCAAGAAGTAACTCTCTGTTTAGTTGTTATAAAGAAAGAAAACGTATATGTATTATATGCAAATGAAACAAATATTAATATGGTATGTTTTTTATTAATGTGCATGTGCCTATGTCTTAATGATAATTTAATAAAGTTGTAAAAAAACAAATACCCCACATTCCTTGATAAACATGTAAGCCTCGCATAATGGAAATTACTTTTGTAGTAGGTGACCTAAATTATTCCTCCACTGACTGGTTAAAGTATCCACAACGAGTAATAGGATGCAAAACCTACTAGGCTGCATATATTTTGAGTCTAAAATGTCAGCAAGGGGGAAAGTATATTGGGTGTCATATTTTTAAATGTCCCTGCCAGTTGTGCTGATCTAGACGTTGCCCCACCCTGTTTCTATTCTGCCCACATTGTCATGGCATATCTCTGCAGACCAAAACTAATAGTGAAATTTTTTTCAGGATACTTTCCACTGGGTAGCTATGGTGTCCTGAGCATCACTTTCCATCAGTCAGCTGGAACTGTATAGTAGCCCTACTCTCATAACATCTTGGTCAATTGTTCACAGCCCTGTGCATACCTTTAAATAACTCTGTTGATAAACGAATTCCCATCAAGCATAACTGTAGTGGAAAATCCTGCAGTAAACCTAAGTGATGGAGCTAGGAAATGAACAAATTATTAAACTAAAAAAAGTGTACAAACATTCAGATTTTACCTAACACAGTAAAACAACACTAAGGTAAACTGCATCCTAATTATAGTCACGTAATGTACTCAAGCATTCAAAAGAAGAATAGCTTTATTCCAAGTAAAAGTTGCCATTATGACCAGGCAACTTGAAGATTTCTACCTGTGCAGTTTATGCCAGTGTGGTTAAAGGTTTTGACATGTATCTCATGACAGAATTCTACATGAACTCTGGGACTGAAGGGAAAAGCTTGTGTCCACATTGATGTGGTCATACACAGCAAGTAAGGATAAGAGGACAGTTATCAACACTATCCCCAGTCTGCATATTCTTCAAGGTGTCATTATGCTACCTCTATTTATTTATTTATTTTTTATCTTTTCCTCAGATATCAAAGGTGACTCCATTGTCTGGCTCATAAAAAAATGCATATGGCTGCAGGCTTGAGAGCTTTGTCCTTAACCTGCTGGTACCACCTGTCAACCAACATGTAGTATTGCATATTAATTTGTTATTAGAAATGACTTTACCTTCAGTAAGAATAAATCCAGCTTCCTGGCATTTGGCACCTCCCCACTAGATGTATGCACTTTTTGATAAGAAATGGCTAAAAGCTGACAAAATAATAATAGTAATTATAATAAAAACTTGGGAGTCCCTGTAAATGACCTTTTGTTTTACACCCAGATAGCTGCTTTTATCCACAAAGTATGCAGAGTTGTTCAGCTTATATTTCTTTGCACTGAGAGCCATGCCATAGTAGTGTTCCCCTTTTGTAAAACTTCTGTTAGACTAGATATAGAGTACTGTACTTTGTTTTGTAATGTTGTACATTTTAGCGCATTTAGGGAAGATTTAAAAATTCCTCACAGAGAGAATAAAACTTTAATAACAGATGTTTACAGCAATTCTCTTTTCTGTATGTTGTTCTTATCTTGGAGGGTGGCTGTATATAATGTGCAGAGCATTAAAATGCCATTTACTGTTTAAATCCATAATTTTAAAGTATTCTGTTGGCAATGTGTACACAAGAGGGTGATCCGCCTCATTAAAAATTAATATTGACTGCACCATGAAATGTGACAGCTTTATACTCATAGTATTCTGTGCATGTAGAGTAAACTCCTCACTCTATTAAACTCAGCCCATCCGTTCACTGCTTCAAGAAGGAATCTGGTAGACCGTACAGCCACCCACAAATTCCAGCATGGGATCAAGGGGTATCAAGCTTCTTGCTGGCCAGTAGACATTGAGCTTGTTCACCAAACTTTGTGGACATTGATTTTGCCATTACTCATGAGGAATGCAGTATAGCAGTAACCCACGCCTGGGTGTGGGTAATGTTGGCATGGTTTGGGGACCAAACAAAGCCAACCGTGGGCATTACCCACACCCAGAAGTGGGTTATTGCTATTATATCATGACATATTTAAGAAAAGAAACTATTACTTTTCTTAAATAATGGCATAGTATAATGCCTGTTTGCTGCCCTTCCGCAGATGTCTGGCATCCGGCAGTTCTGATGTACCGCCTGTGCAGTACATCAGAGTTGTGGGCAGATCTCCAATGAGTTTAACATAGCGAGACAGTTTTAAAATAAGCAACGGAGATGTCCGTTTATTTTAAAACTGTCTCGCCATGTTAAACTCATTTAACATAGCGAACACTAAAAAGCAACGGAGATCTTGCTTTCTCCATTGTTTTAAAACATCGGTTTAACATAGCGAGACAACGGAGATCTCCGCTTATTTAAAGCTGTCTCGCATGTTAAACCCATTTAACATAGTGAGACAGTGACTAATGGAAAAAGTCCGACCTTTTCCATTAGTATAACTCGATTTACAACGGGCACGCCGGCCAATCAGCGTGCACGTTTTGGGGGGGTCATGGTATAATATAGTTTTTCACATGAGTCGGGTGCCTTTTAGGCCAAAATCACATTTACTGTAAGAAAGCTCTTAGAGCTGCCCATTTAATCAAGTCCCATTTACCTCCCCATTTTCTTTCTAGGCAGAAAATAAGACAAAGTTCTTCATAACTTTGATATGGACAGTCTGCTTAGGTTATACTTGAGAAGGCCTCTAGAGTTCAGAATGAATGATAGACCATTTGTTTGCATTCTTTTCTCCAAGGAAGGAGAATGAGGCTGTGCATTCCAGCTAGATTGCCAGCTGCATTGCTTGCCATATTATAGCAAGTCTGCTCCCTTTGATTAATGTGTCGGAGGTTACTCCACTAAGACATAGCTGTGTCCGGTGCTTGTTTCTGTTAAGTGTTCATTGTGGAAATCTGTACTAGGGTCACCAGTTCATTCTTTTCTCAAGCATTATTGCTGTGATCATAATCCCTGGAGATGGGCCTGTTTTGGCAGACATCTCAGTGTCAGTGCTTCATAGCTTTTATTTTTGAGTCCTTGACTTTTTTTTAAGTAAAAAAGTGTTTTTTTTTAAAACCCCAGTGCCTAACTTCAGTCAGCCCTCCTGTGACCCCAGCTGGCCCATTCTTACAGTTTGGATGAGCGCCATTTATGTATTTCCACCATATAGATAGCAATCCGTGCTTTTTGCATGACTTAAGACCTGAAGCCCCATTGCAGCCAAAGCATTCAGCAGCAGTTGCGACTGGTTCAGCCAACAGTACCGGCCTCTCAAACATAAGCACTACAGCACATTACTTACTGACTACTATATGTGCTGCTTAGCGTGCACCCCCCCCCCCATCATGGTCCTAAACCTGCCGTAGCATCCAGCCTGCACAGGGTGTAATTCCAGCAGCTAGCCTTACTTCCTGTTCCAGGATGGGCAAGCAGGTGATTTAATGCTCACTCCCACCCATCCCCAGTCAGCCTCCAACACCTAGATGACTAGTTAGTTGTGGGTCACTTGACTCTTAGTAAAGGCTTCATCTTTGAGCCTTGAAGGCAACTGTTTTGAGTCCATTCTTTTACAGCTTTCCTCTGGTTCTTGCCTTCCTAGGAGGCCTTACTCTACTGGTTAGGATTCTTCTCCATACTACCCACAGCATACAGTCTTCAGAGTCTGATGCAACAACTTTGTGGGTGGTCACCATATCTGTAGATCTCAAGAATGGTATCTGCAGTTTATCTTTACTACCTTTTAGCTGCTTCTTTGTTTGGATGCCTTTTCCAAACTTCAGGACAGATGGACTTTTGTGTAAGTTGACTAAACATGTAACTTTTGTACTCTTATTAATGTACGATGTTCATCGTGTTACACTGCTGCAGTCATCACACTTGGGTTATCCTGCCATCAGGCGGTCCCGCAGTCGGCCAGAGTTCCAAAGTCTTGGTCCGGCGTCGGTTGCTGTCGCTTCTTCCCTGACGTCAGTGCGCCAGGGGTATACAAGAGACATCCAACGCGATTTTCTTCAGTCTTTCTTGCCGCGTGGTGCCCGAAGCAGAAGCAGTTCGCAAATGCCGGTAGGCCGACTCCTGAGATATTCAAATCGAATTTCAGACCGAAGTCTTCAATAAAGCTAAGTACCCTGTTGGGGAACCTTTTCTTGCCTCAGTCCGATGTCAGAAAAAGTTAACAATTGCATTTCTTGTGGGAAGTAAATACCTCATAAGGACTTTCATTCTTATTGCATTCCTTGCCTAGGCCCAGACCACGATGTCACAGGTTGTCGGTTTTGTGCTAGGTTTAACAAACGTACTATTAAACGTCGGTTTGATTTCGCCCGACATTATTTTGGTAGGAAATTTAATTATATCATGCCGTTGGAGCAACCGATGACCGGAATGCATAAAAAATGCAAAGATAAAGACAGGCAGCCGAGATCCAAACCAGACTCTGAGGCCTCTGCTAGGCCAGTCGCCGGTTCTCCGGTTTTCAGTGAGGCGCCTACGCAGCCCCTGACGACCGCTGATTTAGAACCCCAGCCTGCATCCGATTCCCAAGTGGAGATTGCTAGGCCTCCACAACCTTTACCTCTAGGCCCTTCCGACTCCATGGCTGAAGGAGATTCCGGTGCAGTTGAAACGCCTTCAGTTGCAGAAGGTGTCTTCAGACCGACTACACTCACTATTAAATCCTATGCAAAGCTGAAAACCCCTTTAAAAACAAAGAAGACTGTACAGCAGTCTCCAGTGCAAGGCCCCATGCCTAAGAAACAGATGCTTAAGATGGCTGAAGATTTAATTACCCTTATCAGGGGTTCCCATCCCCCTCCTGATAAAAGGCCAAGACAGGAGGAGGACTACGCTTCCTCTGACCAGGTTTCAGTTTCTTCAGATTTTCTGAGGAACAGGAATACTCTTTTCCCCCTTATGCAGACTCTGATACAGAAGAGTCTTTCCCTTCAGCATTTCCCCCAGAAGACTTCTCTTTTGGGGAAACTTTACATACCATGAGGGAACATTTCCACTGGGAAGGCCAGGATTACTCTGATTTTAAGAAAAGGCTCAGAGAGTTCCTTTTACTACCCCAGCACAGACCGCTTGCTATTCCACCCGTGTTAGACATTGTGGATGATGTTTATTCAGAATCTAGCCTTAACCCAGATTCACTACCTCCTGCACCAGCCAGACAAGACAGATACTACAGAGTCCCTGACTCACACAAATTCCTATATAAAAACCCTGTTGCTGACCCAGAAACCATTTCCCAGGGCCCAAAGGGGTTAAGGCCTCTATTGCTAAAAATCCTGTACCCTCTGAAAGGGATTCCAGAGCACTAGACAGATGGGGGAAAGAAAGTATATACCTCAGCTACTCTAGCTATAAGGGCCTTAAATTGCCAGTTTCACATGCTGAAATATCAACAATATCTGATGTCTCAATTAAAACAAAAAATGATCACACATACAGAACAGCCTGATTACAAGGAAATACAAGATTTTTTGCATGCAGCTGAACAAGTGGGAAAACATACTTTGCAATGTGGATTTGATTAATTGGCAGCTTCTTGTAGAGCAGCAGTGACAGGGTCTGTCATACGTAGGCATGCTTGGTTAAAAGAACAAACTTTACCTGATCATGTTAAAGCAGTTATTGGATGCATCTTTACAACAGGATGTTGTATTTGGTGTAAAAGCAGAAGAGGTTTTAAAGAAAATGGAGGATAAGGCAAAATCTATGCAGACGGTCAAGGATTTTTTACAGGTTCAACCCCCTCGTTTCAGCACAAATTGGCCAACCAAAAACTGGTCCTTTCCAGCTTCTGCCAGACCACAGAGGGGCAAATACAGACGCCCAAGGGGCAGAGGTCAGTCACAAGGCTCTTACCAGCCTCGACAATGGGGTGCCACAACCCAAAAAGGAGGAGAAGACAGGTCTCAAACTATCAGAAGACAAACACAATGACTTACCCCTCAGACTGCCAAGCAAATGCCTCTTGGCAGGTCCCTTGGGAGGAAAACTAGCACTTTTTGCAGACAACTGGCACATCATCACAAAAGACAAATGGGTCCTAAATATTGTATTTCAAGGATGCAGATTCCACTTTCATACTTTACCAAGGATAAAAGGAATGCCAAACCTGCCACCAAATCAATGGGCAGTGGCTCAAAAGCAAATTTCAGCTCTCATGGACATGAGAGCCATTCAAAAGGTCCCAACACAAGAGCAAGGACAAGGGTTTTACTCAAGACTCTTTCTAGTTCCCCCGAAAGGACAAAGCCTGGAGACCCATTCTGGACCTCTCAATTCTAAACACATATCTGGAAGTACCCAAGTTCAAGATGCTAACACTTCAACAGCTTCTTCCCATGCTGGGCAAGAAGGCTTGGCTAGTAACGTTGGACCTCAAGGAGGCATACCTGCATGCCCCAATCAGACAAAATTACAGAAGATACCTCCAATTTTTAGCAGGTTCAACCCATTACCAATTCTCTGCTCTGCCCTTTGGCTTATCTACTGCGCCCAGGGTCTTCACAAAATGCCTGGCACCAGTAATTGCATACTGCAGACAAAGAGGAATTCAAATATATCCATACCTGGACGACTGCCTAATTCAAGCAGAAAGCAAGGACATTCTTTTAAAGCATCTGGCGTTTGTCAAAAACCTATTAAGTTGCCTAGGGTACACAGTAAACGAAAAGAAGTCAAAACTAGTGCCCTCATAAGACATAATATTCCTGGGTGCCAGCTTAAGTACAACGGCCCAGATGGCTTATCTCATGCCAAACACGCAAGGACAACTGACTCAATACTTCAAAATGAAGGCAACAAAGATCCAACTACATGCAAGAAAAATTTTGCAGGCCTTGGGATTCATGGCATCTTGCATACTACTAATACCATTTGCAAAACTGCATATGAGGAAATTACAATGGTACCTGCAAAGTGTATGGACTCAACACAACCACAGCTTGGAAACAATAATTCCACTCATTCCCTGCCTTCAACAGGAGTTTCTATGGTGGGCTCAGGCATGTCACCTCAACAAGGGTCAGCCTTTTGCCTTACCCCCAACCAGGCAAACTATAACAACAGATGCATCGGATTATGCCTGGGGAGCACACATGGCAAGACAATGTATTCAGGGCAAATGGTCTGCAGATCAAAGGCATATACATATCAATCAAAAAGAGATGCTAGCTGTACAAAATGCCCTAACAGCTTTCAAGGACCTCCTACATCCAGGGCAACTCCTAATAAAGACGGACAACACCACAGTGATGTGGTGCATAAACAAGCAAGGGGGCACACATTCCTACCCCCTATGCAGGCAAGCAATGACCTTGTGGAACACAGCACTGACCTACCAAGTTCAACTACAAGCACCCACCACACCAGGAAAGAAAAACAGATTGGCACTAGCTCTAAAAACATAGATAGATCCCCTTGGAAAAAACTAGATCCACAAGAACATAAATGATAACTCAAAAATGGGAGGAGCAGACATAGATCTGTTTGCTTCCCAAAACTAACTACGGAAATTCTGCACAAGGACATACCACACACTAGCTTGGAAAGTGGACGCCCTCTCATTCAGTTAGAAAACATTGACAGTGTATGCCTTTCCTCCACTGCCTCTTCTGGCAAAGGTGCTGCTGAAAGCCAGATTAGAGAGGCCACAAATTATACTCATTGCTCCAGACTGGCCACGCCAGCACTGGTATCCAATATTAAGGAACATGGCTCAAGGACACCATGGATTTTACCTCCCAATTCCTCACCTGCTCACTCAGCAAAACAATCAGATTCTACACAGCCAGCTCAAGACTTTAAATCTGGCTGCATGGCAAATTACCTAAACAACCAGTCAGCACTTCTCTCTAAAGCTGTGATGGATGTCATTCTGGAGGCCAGGAGGCCCTGCACCAGGAAATCCTATTCAGACAAATGGAAAAGATTCTGCGCCTGGAACCAGGCTAAAGGCCAAAATCCCCTTGTCCCAAATATTCCTCAGATTCTTCAATATTTAACTGAGATGTTGCACAAAGGACTTTCTTTTTCATCTAGTGAGATCCATGCCTCAGCTATTTCAGCTCAGTACAACATGGATCCTCCTATATTTTCACATCCATTACTAAGACAGTTCCTCAGAGGGGCTAAGAACATAAGACCTCCCCGGAGAGCACCAACACCAACTTGGGATCTCAATTTTGTTTTGGAAAAACTTACACTACCGCCATTTGAACCAGCTTTTACAGCTGATCTACAGTTTCTATCATGGAAAACTGCCCTGCTGCTAGCAATAACTTCAGCCCGAAGAGTCTCGGAGCTACAGGCTCTAATGGCAGTGGAGCCTTTCATAATTTTTCATCAAGACAGAGTCGCTTTACGAACTAACCCTTCTTTTATGCCAAAGGTGGTATCCAGTGTGGCCCTAAATCAAACCATTCATTTGCCCACCTTTTATCCAAACCCCCAGAACAAAGGGGAAAGGCTCCTACACTCTTTGGACATTACAGGCAATTACGTTTCTACTTGGATAAAACTAAGGCTTTCAGAAAATCTGACCAGCTCTTTGTATCCCATGCTGCAGGATCACAAGGAAAGGCTATCTCAAAACAGACCATTTCAAAATGGATAGGACATTGTATCTGTTTCTGCTACACACACCATGGGAAACCTGTACCTGGCCACATTAGGCCCCATTCCACCAGGGCTACAGCAACATCAACAGCCTTGCTCAGAGGGGTACCAACCAAGGATATTTTGGAGACTGCAACTTGGAGTTCAGTGCACGCCTTCACCAAGCACTACCACTTACCTCTATACTCTAAAACCAGAGCTGGCTTTGCCACTGCAGTTCTGCAGGGTCTACTAGCCTCTCCAAACCCTGTTTAGTTCCACCACCCATCCTTAGCTTTGGGATTCAACCCAAGTGTGATGACTGCAGCAGTGTAACACGATGAACATAGTACAGTTTTGTACCTACCATAAATGTAGATGTTAGAGTGTTCACACTGCTGCAGTCCAGGTTACCCTCCCTCCTTCCCCTCTGTCCTAGCTGAACTTTTCTATATCTTTTCTATCCTGTACAACTTTTGTGCTGTATTTGCTTGTAACTGAAGGTATTTCTTTTATTCCTTTTACATGTTTTATTAGCAATATGTATTGCCTACCTACATGGGGGCACCTGACATCTTGGGCAAGAAAAACTAAAGAAAATGGTGTCGGATGCCTCTTATATACCCCTGGCTCACTGACGTCAGGGAAGAAGCGTCAGCAACCAACGCCGGACCAAGACTTTGGAACTCTAGCCGACTGCGGGACCGCCTGACGGCAGGATAACCCAAGTGTGATGACTGCAGCAGTGTGAACACTCGAACATCTACATTTATGGTAGGTACAAAACTGTACTTTTTTCACTTGTGGCACAGTGGTCATACTGAGGAGTACAAGGGCTTAGTCATCCAAGTCTAGTTTCTAATGCACAATTTTTTATGTAAGTCCTGCCAAAATTTGTGTGCATTGAAAGGTTATACCTGATAAGATAGAACACTGGTAATGTAAAATAGGTTGGAGTCATTCAGTGCAGGAGGTGGCATTAAAAATGGCTGTTGTGCATAACTGACTGATTAGAAAAGGAGGACCTTGTGATGAGTGGTTGTGATGGCCCATTTGATTGAGAACTAAGGATACACAGGTCAGAAATGTTAAGTTGTGTAAGTGATAAAAAAGTATTCTGCTATTTTTTTTTATTCAGTTTTGTACAAACGCATGCTGCATTGAATGTGACTGTGTAAATAGATACCATTTATATATATGATTGAAGAAGTCTTTTGGTTTTGTGAAATTTTCCATTAAGTAAGTTGTGCAGGTCACCACCTGCACGGGGCAATTTGAATAGGTATTGCCTGAAAAAAGAAAAACACACACACAGTCAGATAACTTTTTGTGCTTTGTTTTCTACTTCTCATTAAAATCTACTGACATGCAAATGCTATTTATTTTACTTTACAGATGCCCAGAAAGCAGAAGAGAGGCAAAAGCTGGCCAAAGAACGGAGAGAGGAACGAGCCAGATATCTGGGTAAGACATGACATTCTCATGTAGGAAATGGAGTCATTGCCATAATTAACATAGATAAACAAATACATTCCTGCATTTTGTCATGTTTCATTTCCCATTTGATTCATTTTCTCTTTGTTCCTCTTTTTAGTGGAGAATAATATAAAAACAGGATCTCAGACTTGCTGACTTCATCTGTAAGTCTGCTTACTGTTTTGTCACAAGACCAGTTTCTGGATCAGCAAGTGATAAAGTGGAAAAGTCTGTCCATGGACTGAACCCACCCCCCCAACCATAAGGATGTTGTTTTTGCATGTCGATGTGGTATGGAATAAAAAGCAGTATTAGAACTAATATTAAAGTCTGAACTTACAAAAGGGTTGTTGCAGCAAAATGAGCACAGCAAGTCCTAGAGATCAAGAAAGTGAGTTAAACATGCAGTGTGATCAGTCATCACATTAAAGATGCGTTAAACTGTCATTAAGATGTATTACCTCACTGAAAGAGTGGTGGATACTTTGGTAGGTTGTGGTGGGGCTCTCTGCAAGGCTGTGAAATCAGAGAGAGAGATGAGAAATTGAAAGATAAATACTAATGCATAGTGGAATTAAAGAAACTTTGGATATGTGGACAGTGGGGACTGGCATAATATGAGAATGTGGAATTTGTTTCACATTTTTATGCAGCCAGCACTATGCTAGAATTTTGTTGGTAGCATAGAAAAAAAAGATGCTGACAAAAATTGCTAGGTGTGTACAGTCATCTATTTCCAGCATACTGCAAATCACATATATCTTATTTCTGTGTCTTCAGCTTTTTTCTGTTGTGTAGGATTCCCCTGAACTTTTGCTATGGAGTCTTAAAAACACCTCTATTGTGCTGCCTTTTTAACCTTCTTCAAGAATGCACTTCTCCTGTGAGACAAATTCCTTGCATCCAGTACTGTTCTGTGAAGGATGTTTTTTATCACCTGTTATTTCATTGTCATGTCTTCCCTTTGTTTCTAAATGAACTATTCTAAAATATGTTGCCATTTGTGTTCTTTTTATGCCTTTGAAATTTTGTGTAGTTTCCTTTCTCTCCTCATAGATGTGTATATTGATGTTGCCCTTTTCATGCCTGTCTCTCTTCCTAGGCTTTTAGATTATATTCTAAATTGTCTTTCATTGAACTACCCCCATGCTTTATCCTTAAAGTGCTGTAGACTGCAGAACTGCATGTAATGTTCAAGTTGATACCAGTAATTACCTGTGTAATGATATCACTGTAACACAGTGCTTAGGCCAGCAGGTTTTGGGTGTGTTTGTGTAAGATGTACCCTACCACAGAATTTTGTGTAATAGGTACAATTAAAATAAAATAAGATGGTACACTAATTAACAATATATGTTATCTCTTTTATCCTTCAATACACTCTGCACTTCATCAGATAAGGAAACTGGTACTGTGTGCCCACACTATCAACACCTGTATAGGCTCTTTAACAAGTGGATACAGAGCAGAGTTGTAGGCCTCTTCGCCAATTCCCTTCAAATTCAGTACCTTGCTTTTCTGGCTTATCTACAGTTACATGAATAAAGTATTACTTTCTCACAGACTAATTTCCAGGAAAAGCTAGTAAAAACCTTCAGCATTATAGCCTCCTTCCTTGTGGCCCAAGGTAGTTTAATGTCTCCATTCCACATCAAGCCTGGAGATGGTTAGTTACTGTTTCATGCTAGGAAAATAAGCCAAAGCATATGAGAAATTATAGTAATGTCTAGCAGAGCAGTCTGGCTCAGTGTGAGATAGATATCATCAACTAGTGATCACTCACAGGGATACCATCATAGTCTCCTTGCAATTAATTAGTAACTAAATAATCAGCCACAAGCTTTTAAAATTAAATAAAAAAAGATTTAGTAATAGTTGAGCAGTACCGATTTAAAGATAGATATAGAGAGAGACAGATAATTGCACAAGAAAAAATAACCTATTTTGAAAAGGTATGCTGCATAAAAAGAAAAGAAAGTCTACCCAACTCATTACATCCAAGTGACTCTGAGTGGTGCATCTGCAGTTAACTCCTACTGATGCCTCTAGGAGTCAAATATTGCTTGTTCATATTTGCATCAGTAATTCTAAAACCATGCTATGTACAAGGTTTTAAAAGATTTCATCTTAAAGCTTACACAATGGCAAACTCAACTGCATTAATATTTGATCTCTATCTAGTTCAGGTTAATTGATATTAATTGCTTTTATAATATTAATTTATATAGATAAAATGTTCACATTTTCTAAATATCTCAACAACCAAGTAACACAGGCAGAGCTCTTTAGCCTCACGTAAATGCCCTCAGCTAGATGTTTGTGACAGACGGGTACCAGTAAGAGTGAAAGGGAAGGCCTAAAAGAGTGTAGTGAGATCAGCTATGTTGTATGGGTTGGAGACTGTGGCACTGACAAAAAGGCAGGAGTCAGAGTTGGAGGTGGCAGAGTTAAAGATGTTAAGATTTGCATTGGGTATGATGAGGATGGCCAGGATTAGGAATCAGTATATTAGAGGGTCAGCTCAGGTTGGATGATTTGGAGACAAAGCCAGAGAGGCAAGATTGCATTGGTTTGGACATGTTCTGATGAAGGATGCTGGGTATATTGAGAAAAGAATGCCAAGGATGGAACTGCCAGGTAAGAGGAAAAGAGGAAGACCTAAGATAAGGTTTATGGATGTGGTGAGAGAGGATATGAAGGTGGTTGGTGTGACGCAGAGGACAGAAAGAAATGGAAGCGAATGATCCACTGTGGCAACCCCTAAAGGGAACAGCCGAAAGAAGAAGTTGTTTACAAAATATTACAAATGTCATAGTTACTGTGTTTATTGTGCCTTATAAAATTTGGTTTGAGACCTAGAACTTAAAGAATACTACCACCATAAAAATAGTTTGTGCTTAAGAGGTTGCTATTTATACTTCTTTCATAACCACTGTGATTCCAGAGATATAAACATTTGTTTGAAATGTGAGGACATAATTTGATTCTGTCAAAAGGCTTAGGGTCCACCCATTGGAAGTTACAGTGCAAACTTTCTGAGCTTCATTGAAGTGAATGAGTTCATAGGTAGGTACTAGGCTATCGGCCTTGGGGCCTATACAAACCCAGGCAAAAAGGTACCCTGTCTTTTGCCACCCAAGAAAAATTTCCAGTGCCACTGTCGAGCAGAGCCACAGAAGTGATCTCCGGGGTGAATTTCCTGTTTCCCATCCAATCATCAAGATTTTTCTTGAATAGTGTTAATGAGGAGCTCTGTTTGACAAAGATAGGTAGTTTATTCCAGAGTATGGGAAGTCTCTGGGACAGGAATATCTCCCTCCGGCATGTTCTGTTATTGTGGTGACTAGGTTTAAGTCCCTAGAGCGTGTAGCTCGGAGGGATTGAGATTTCTTTAAGTGGAGGATGTCCAACAGATCTGGGTTTGACATAGCTTTGTATATTAAGCAGAGATCACCTCTGAGTAGGCGATATGTGATGGAGAAAAGCTTGAGTTTTTTGAGACGGTCTGCGTAGGGCATCTGTTTGAAGCCGGTAATCCTCTTTGTGAGATATTTCTGCGGCCTTTCCAGTTGTTGTAGATGTCTTGTGAGGTACATACCACAAGGGGCATTGTACTCTATAATGGGTCTAATGAGTGATGAGTAGAGGGGAACAATGACCTCTTTTTTTCTGGATGAGAAACCTTTTGTGAAGAGGTGTGCCACGTAGAAGGATTTCCTGAATACTGTGGCAATGTGATTATCAAAGGAGAGACTACTGTCCACCTGTGTCCCAAGGTCTCTTATCACATTTTCGGTGTTAAGTATACTACCGCCTATGTTGTAGTTAATGGGTACAGAGGTTTTACCAAAGGGGATGGCAATGCACTTTTTGGCATTGAGCTTGAGGCCATGGCTTTGACACCAGGCATCTGTCTCAGTGAGGCCCTTTTGTAGGATGTCCACATTGTTAAGAGTTCCGATTATGGCTTCTAGTTGCAGTCATCTGTGAACTTCATTAGCCAAAGGCCTTCTGTGTTAGCCTGTACTTCAGAGAAGTAGATACCAAACAGGAGAGGACCCAGGACTGAACCCTGTGGTACTCCACTTGTCACTGGTCTGAAGTCGGATTTGGAGTCTGCTACTTTCACAGTGTGAGTTCTGTCAGTGAGCCAGTTGGCAACCCATCTTGTGACATAGGGATTTATACCTAGTTTAGTAATTCCAGAGTGGGGGATGGTGTTGAAAGCCTTGGCAAGATCTAGGTAGGCTGTGTGAACCACCTTACCCTCGTCTACGGCTTTGGTGACTGCTTCAAGGAAGTCTATCAGGTTTAGGAGACATGATCTGCCTTTTACAAACCTGAATTGGGTGGGGTCCAGAGTTTGGAGATTACCATTGTCTTTATTTATAAATTCCATGATGATACGTTCCATGGCCTTGCAGACCAGGCTCGTCAGGCTAATGGGGCGGTAGTTCCCGGGGTCCGTGGTGGCTCCCCCTTTGTGGAGTGGGATAATCATCACTGTGCACCATTCAGCAAGCACAAAGCCTGAGGTGAGGCTATGATTGAACATGGTACTTAGGTGGGGTGCCAGTTGGTTCTGTAGTTTGTGCAGAACGCAGCTTGGAATGTCGTCTGGTCCCATGGATGCTGTGTTCTCGGCTTTGGAGAGTGTGTTTTTTACCTGTGCAGCCGTGATTACAGGAACTTTGCATTCTTCCGGTATAGAGATGGGCTCTTTAGGGGGTGAGAGGGGGGTAAAATTAGCACTGAACCTATCTGCCAGGATGTTGGCAATATATGTTGGGTCTGTATATTTAGGGCCATTGTGCTGTAACTCAGAGCAGATCTGAGTGCTGCCATTGAGATTCTTGACATAGCTATAGAATGCTTTGTGGTTGTCATTAGAATCAGTGGCAATTTTGTTTTCATAACTAGCTTTGGAGGATTTTATCATGGATCACAGCTTCTTACTGAGGCTGACCTGGGAGCTCCTCCACTCATGGGATTTTACTCTTTTGCAACAGTTTCTTCCTTCTGTTGTACAGTTTGTTTATGGCAGGGGACTACCAGATTGGCTTCCTGTTTTTGGAGGATAGCGTCTTGGTTCTGTTTGGGATAGCACGATCCATGCACTCGTGTAAGTGCTTATAAAGTGCAATTGTGTAGGATTCAGTAGTCATAACTGTATTGTCCATCTGCATGGGTGTCATGAAGTTCACCACTTCTGTCTTAAGAAGCATGAAGTTGGCTTTGGAGAAATTGTTTTCCATGGTTTCCTTAATGGGGGTGGGGGTAGGATGTGGATATCTAGGATAATTAGCTTATCGTCGGATCGGACCAGTGAGGCGTTGACTTCAGGTGTGGAACACGGGTCACTCATGTTGGTAATGACTAGATCTAGGATATTGTTGCCCCTGTTGGGGGTGTGGATAAGTTGATCCAGGGCATTGGAGTTTATGAATTCCAGAAAGTGTTGAGCGAAGGAGTTGGTACATGAGTAGTTTTCCAGTTAAATGTAGGGTAGTTGAAATCGCCCATTATTAGTGTGTTTGGCTGAACACTAATATTTTCCAGTACATCAAAAAAAGAGGAGTGTGAATCCCGGAACATGGTGGGGGATCTGTAGCAAGCTACAATTTGGATTGCAGTTTTGCCCAGAGTTAGTTGCACTTGGATAACCTCGGCTGCATTATGCTGAGCAACTAGCCTGGAGGTGTGGATATCCTTAATGAATATGGATACACCTCCATGTTTGGTGTTCCGGTCCAGGTTACATGGCCGAAAAGTGTGGTATGAGTTATAGCCTGGTAGTGCAGGGGTGCTGTCTGGAGCCGTGAATCAGGTCTCAGTCACTGCACAGATATCGATGCTCTCCATTTTAAGGAGTGCCTCGAGTGAGTGCATTTTGAGATTTAGACTTCCAGCATCGAGTTAATACTTCCTAGCTAAATCTGACTAGAAGAATTACTGGTTCTTGTTTGTACTGTCTGAATTTGCAGAAGAAAATAGGCAGAATATAAATAAAAGCAAACTTTCCATTTTGGAGAACAGTTTTGTTAAGCACGTAAAAGCAATTACTAATCAAATTAAATTGGCTACCAGACTTCTTTTGCCTCCTTTCGTATTACCCAGAGTACAACTGAACCAATGGCCTTTTTAGAAAATTCCATAATGTAATGCACAAAGTAAAGCTAAATCTAATCTTGAAAATGTGAGTGGGGGGACTATCATCCTTCATTCTGTTTCTCAGTTTCCTCTTTTACATTCTGATGTAGTTTAGCTGACATTCATCACAGAATAAAAAACGTTTCCAGAAAACTGTTTTCTAATTACAATTGACAGCAGCTCTGAAACCAAGCAGTTTCTTGGCTTGCACAAGTCTGTTTAAATAGGTTGACAAAGACTTTTGCAGCACTTTTTATTTTACAGATCTGCTGTACTTTTCTGTTGCATAGGCTGCAAGCTTGGTATGTTCCTTTGTACATTTTGCAGAAAAAAAATCCAAGCTTAGTATATCTGTTCAAGTTAGTCAAACATGTAGGTTCAGTCACATTATATATTCCATTACATTTCCACCTTTGTCATAGTCGTACTAAAAATAATGGCAAGTGTTAGATACTTGTAAGTCCTCACTTGTGTGCAAGGCAGTCTGATGAAGTTCCAAACCAGTGTAACAGCAGAAGCGACTACTGGTTTTCTCATTTGCTTTAATTGTCAAAGCTCTCATGTCAACGAAAGTGGACTTGCTACAGGCATTTTATTAATAGCTATTGTTTTTGTTTTAGTACTTCTGTGATTTGCAGCAGTCCTTGGGCTATTACTTGCGGGACTTTCATTTTCTGTTTAAGACAAAACCATAGGAAAACTGGGACCAGCAGGGTTGCAGATCTGCATGTCAGTGGAGGCCCTCATTGCCGGAGATTCTACTTAAAAAGATGAATCTGAATATCTTTTTTTTTTTTTTTTTTAATATACAAAGGTTAGTTTGATGAATATCTTTTCACAGTATGCTATTGCCATTCTTTAAAATAGAATTCCTAAACCTGTATTGCTGTAGTCCACTCTTTGTTGACATCAGCTAAATGAGGAATTAAACCCGCACATAAGGCAGCTGATTAATCTCAGCCTTACCACAGGAGTGGTGTGGGTGGAGGAGTGGCGTACGTGGGTCCCACAACAAGTCTAGTCTGCAAAGCTATGGAGAGGATCATAATGAGCTCATAAACAAAGATATAGGGGGACTTGACATTGACCGACCCAGTTTGGCTTTGTTTGTCAGAGGGAGATCTTTTGACTTTTGTCGACTTCTTTGCTTCTTTGAAACAGTCACCAAGGAGGAAGATGATGAGGCATACCATACAGCCCTACCTTACCTTGCAAAGAAATGTAAACCCATATGTCACAAGATGGGTTTGCAACTGGCTTAAGGAAACCCACAGGGGTTAGTAGTTGGCGCTTATGTATGTCAGACTCCCGTCAACAAGTGGTGTCCCACAAGGCCAACATGGGAGGACTTTGTTGACAAAGTTTGCAGTGGAAAGTGCATCGGACACGATATCCTTTCAGAAGGGACTCACGGAAAGAGATAGCTGGCCCCCCATGGCCATGGCCTGGTGTTAAACCCCAAGCTACCATAGGTGTGGCAATCCACTAACAGAAGAAGAGGTCAGGGACCTGGGGACCCAGGGACGAAGGATTCACATCCAGATCTAGTGAGGTCATTGTTTATCAGACCAATGAATGAGTACAATGCCCCATTAGGGATGCATCTCACCGACATCTGCACCAAATTGAGTGACCCCAAAAGTTCCTCACAAAAAAGATAAAGGGGACCCAAAATCTGTCATATGCGCCAGATTTCTGCTCAGAGGTGACATGTGCCTGACATACAAGGCCATGTCCAACCGAAGAATTGGACATGCCCCTCCAAAAAATCCAAATCCACCAAAACCACTAGAGCAAGCGTAACTTAAACCTAGCATGGATATAAATAGGACATGCTGGAGGGGGATTTTCATCACTCAGACTCCCTATGCTGTGGGAATAAAAAATCTCGGTCCAGAGGCAGCACGCTGACTCTGTTCATCATCTCTGTGTCACTGCTGGACAGAGGCACAACAAACTAATGGGCACAGTATTTTTCGAACCTATCAGGGGAGGGTTAAAAACAGACTGCATGTCTGCTTTAAGCACTCTTTGGACTTTGCTTGGTTTCTTGTATGCAGTTCCAGCCTTGTCCAACTTGATTCCCTTTACCAAGTTTCTGCTATTTCTGATAAACCTGCTGACTGCTTTTTGAAATGTGTGGTACAGAGCTCTGTGGGATTCCCCATGGGTGGATGGAATGGTTGAAGTTGGAAAACGAGCTGTGTTTTCCTATCTGAAGCAGGGCTGTGCGCTGTAGTGTTTTGCCAAAGTATCAGTTTGTAGAGATAAGTCAAAAAAGTGTTTTGCCCTATTAGCTTTCCCTATACAACTTAGTATTACTGGGCAGACTCTGCAAGTCCTCACAGCACTCTGAAGCATGCCCATGATGTTTCTGCACATTTTATTTAAAAACACAGTTCCCGACATTTATTTATTGATTTACACTTCCTAGGACTCAAAGACTTCATGGAGGCTGGAAGCACATCCATAGGTGTATGTGTTTTATTTAGCGTCCTGAGAGATATCTAAATATTATCGGGTGTCATAAGTGAATAAATGGTTTTGTTGTCAAAAGAGTTTATGCTCAAAACCATAGAAATATAATTTTCAACTTAAAAAAAAAGGATCTAGTTATAGCCCCAAGGAGTTAGTTGATTTGCTGCAAGGCAGTGCAGCGGAAAACTGGAAACTTTGGCCCCACAAAGTTGAATTATTCCTCACTACTCTTGGAATAGCCCAGAAGCCTGTAAAGGGACACAGAACCACTTTTCTGCATGCTGTCGAGGAAGAAGCTTTGAAAGCATTTAGTACACATTTCTAGAAGAGGAGACAAATAAAATAGGAGTACTTAGAAACAAGTTCGAATTATTATAAATATGTAACTCATTAGCACATATGTTGTGTGGGATGTCACACTCTAGCAGCCTACAAACATCCTTGCATTCCAGAGCATTTTCTGAAAAATAAACTTAAACGCGTAAGACAGACAATTTTAAGTATTTTGTGAGCAATAAAAGCTGTTAAAACTGTACATGTAGCAATGTTAACAGTTAGTGCATTCATAGCCTTTCCATAAATACAATAATATAATACACACACAAATCCAGAGTTATATTTTTGTACTAAACTTTCATAAACAAATTGTCAAAGCTTGCAAAACTATACAACCTAGACGTGAATGTTGCCTTGAAAAGTCATGCTGTTTTTCATCTGTAAGGCCATAATTTTTTTTTCAACTACCAAGAGTGATGTTAAGGATAGCTAAACTTGTAAGTTCCTGCTGCCTTCCTGAACTTGAGACTTTGGGTGGATGCTGTTGCCCTAAGTCCTTTGCAGTGTCCTAAATTCCAAAGAAAAGTTACAATGTCATGTAGAAGTTTCTTAATATGGCTACTTGAGTGCGCATGAATGGGTCTGACTTTTGTGTCATGTCAGGACCTTTTTTCTGATGTTTGCCTTCGAAAAAGTTGGGTAGATTTTGCAGTGTGTAGGACATATTTTAAATAGGTGTGCAAGAATCCAGTAATGTATCCTAAACCTACTAAAGTTGGCGCAGAACATCATAAGTATTCCTGTGGGTCTTGCAGGATACTAAGCTGAACAGACTGTCTGTACTCGGGAACAAGGACATTTCTGATGCAGCTCAATGAACATCCATGATAGCCTGGACATTTCTGAGGGCTATAGGCTGTGTCAGTTTTCTTTCTGAGGGTTCCCTTGGTCAGTTTGCACATGGGGGAAAAAAGTGTGGTATCTCAGAAACTTATTGGAACAGCACAATCTTCTGTTAGACTTTGCCTTTGAGTCTCTGTATCAGGATGTAATTTAGCTGGTAATTACTACAGGGAGTTGAGCAACCAAAGGATTCCCTTTGTAATTTCGTAGCATATACATGTCCTGACTACAGTTCCCAAGGCCAATGGCTCATAAACCCCATTTGGAAGTGTAAAAAGCATGGAACATCTCCATGGTAGCAGAGGCCTTATTTCTAGCCTTGAGCACGTTCAGGACAGATTGGCAAGGAGAGAGTGGCACCCAGGAGCACTGAAAACAGTTATGACACCATAGTAATGTTAAATAAACAAGCAGGGGTGGCACTCCTCTGCAACAGTTGTGCAGGCCAGCATGATAGCTTTAGACATAGGAAATGAATGCCCAAGCATAAGGTCAACTTCTTACTCCCCCTCAGCTCAGTGGCAGGCAAACTGAGCAGATCTGCCTCCAAAGTTTCATATGTGGAGAATGGAGTCCAAAGTCTTTTAAAACCTAAAGCGAGATGGGAGTCTCCAGAGACAGATATTTCTGCATTGCAGAAGTACCAGTGCCAGATTCTCTTGTAAAGAGGAATGGCTGCCGCTACAGCTTCCACAGTTCTGTACCCTCCTTCCCCAAGGAAATGTGCCGCTGATGCACTCTTCATTAAGGTGATTTGGTATGTAGGCATCATGGATGGTGTACGCCTGATACCATTGAAGGACTAGTTCTCAGAAGAGGTTCTACACATCATGCTGGAGACTGGGAAGCCCATCACTGAAATTTTTATATATCCAAGTGGTGCAACTGTAGGGGGAATCCCTGTCAGCAGAGATTACAAAGCCAACAACAGTCTTGCCAGTGTTTTAGAACTTTTTTTTTTTTTTTACACAGTGGTTTATTTTATGCCTCTGTCAAAGTGCATCCTTCTGCTATTTGCGGCCTGCCTGTCATTAGAACCCCCCCCCCCGGTCTGCCCACTGTACAGGGAATCACTTCCTGAAAGGGGGGTCCTTAGGCCTGTAAAGATGTTTGTGCCATCTCTTTTAGACCTTAACTTTGTGATATTAAAACGTAACCTAGTTCTTTCTGAGCCCAGGACATCTGCTGCACTCAAGATTTGTCTTGGCAAACTATATTTTTGTTGTCTTTTACTTCAGCCAAGAGAATCTTTGAGCTTTAAGGCCCTTTTCTGTAGAGAACCATACACTGTATTCCATTGAAGCAGTGCGAGCATTAAAACTACTCCTTCATTTATGCCTATTGAAGTTGGTAGTATATCAGGTTATGCATTTTGTTTTCAATCACAGTCTTAGGGAGAAAAGGAAATTGCAGTTGCCGGATGTGTACCAGCAGCTAAGGTATTATACAGCAGGAAAAGAAGGCATGTGTTCTCATGTTGCAATATTCATAACAGTAGGGAGGTTGCTGACTGCCGCACCGGACATCTGGCCAGTATATCAAAGTCTTTGGATAAGGGGTGCATGTAACATTGCATGTCAGCATGTACTCATCTGAGAACTTCTCTGCTGCAGTGATCTATAGGCCTGTGATCGCCAGCTTGTGGAATCCTATTGTTCGTTTGCCTTCAGCTGTGTACTATTCAGATAAGTACCCTTTTTGGATTATTGAGTATAACCTTTTCTTGCATTCCAGACGTACGTGTCAGCTAAAAAGGGAAAGTGTGCTTGTGAAAGACAAATTCCACATAAGGACATGCATGACCAGTATTTGTTTTGCTTAGGGGAAGGCCACGGCTACAAGTCTTGTGACATCTGCCAGTCCTTTGTACCCAAAACCTTGTGAATTCACCTGGCTGCTTTAAAATTATATTTAGAAAATCAAAGGCTGCGATGTTTGGCATTGGGTATGGAGGGTGGGGTAGGTACCTCCAAGGAGCAGCCCCGGAAGAAAACCTAAAAAGTTAGGTCTGACGCCCATGCTGTACCTCAGGAGTCTGGTGAGACTGTCGAGGTGGATGTTAGCTCAGGGTCCCATCGGACGTCAGCATTACTGCTGGAACTGGGAACTGGGATCTGGGATGGAAGTTGGTTCAGTGGAAACCCTGAGTACATCAGCTGAGGTTGTTCAGCCATCAGTTACTTATGGCAAGGGGGAACCATGGCTCGTGGCATCGGAGGGGCCTCTTAGTACTTTATCATCCATCACGACGTCTGCTCCCAGACTGACTGTTTCTCCTATTTCTCTAAAAAAGAAGCAAAAAGAAAAACACAGAACTACATAATCTGCACCTTGATGGGAAGCTTTCTCTCAGAATTTGTTCAGAGCCTTCCAGCCCCTTCAGTCTCAGGTGCCCTAACCATCCCTACCCCCTGTGCAGCCCTTGGAATAGTCAGAGGAAGAGCTCTCTTCCTCCCCTTACTGTTCCCAACTTGAGTCTCCCAAGGATTTTGCTACCCCTGAAGAAGAAGATACCATTAGCCCTGACTCTCCTGGGGAAGAGTTTTCTTTTGGGGACACCATTACACTAATGAGAGAGCATTTTAAATGGGAGGTTTCTGATGTATCTGAGACAAAAAAAGAGGTATTTTGAACTCCTGCAGATGGACCAGCCTTCTCCATCTGCAGTTCCTCCTTTGCTTCCAATTTTCCTGGAAATCTTTCAGGCTGCATTTATGCATGGCTAGATTTGTTTTTAGATACGTTGTCTAGGGCCTCTGTACTAATATCTGATGTGCCAGATTCTCCTGCCAAGTCTCAGCTGTCTGCCGTGCTCTCTACTGCCTCTCAGGTGACCAGGCATTCTGTCAAGTGCAGCTATGATGCTGTAGAAGCATCACCTGGCTTTGTCCTGAGAAGGCATTCCTGGCTGAGACCCCAGCCTCTACCCTTGGCTGTACAAGCCAAATTACTTGATGCACCACTGGGTAATAAGGCCCTTTTTCGTACTGCTTCAGTTGAGCTCCTTAAATCTCTCCAAGAAAAGGGCAGAGAGTTGCAAAATTTGAAACTTTTGCTCATCTCACCCATTCCTAGGTACCAGAGGCACCTACCCACAAAGGACCAGTTTTGTAAGGAGGCAGTCCTCTTACTCTACTGCAGTGTAATCAAAAGGACGGAGTCACCGTAGGAAGCAAGCCACTCCTAGATACTCCACCACCTCAACCCCTACTTCCTTTTAGAGACAGCCTGTCCCAGACAGAATTCCTCCACTGTGACTCAAATCCCTTGCCCACATCCACACCCATGTTCCTCTGTCTAATCTTTTCCCTGCCCTTCTGGTGGAAACTTACTTCAGGGACTTGGGTCCTTTCTGTCATCCCAAACTGTTATTTTATGATTTGGTGGGCAGTGACTCAAATCCCTTGCCCACATCCACACCCATGTTCCTCTGTCTAATCTTTTCCCTGCCCTTCTGGTGGAAACTTACTTCAGGGACTTGGGTCCTTTCTGTCATCCCAAACTGTTATTTTATGATTTGGTGGGCAGTTCCCACCTTCTAGGGGACCTCTTAACCTCCTTCAAATCAGCTTCACCTTTTCCTGCAGTTGTGGATCAGCTCCTATTTCAGGGCACAATTGAACAAGTCCCTTAGGATCAGACAGCCAAAGGACTTTATTTCAGGATGTTTTTGGTCCCAAGAAAGGATGGCCCTTGGAGACCAATTCTGGACTTCTCTCCTCAGTCTTTATCTCAAGGTGCCTACTTTCAAGAGGCTCACTTTGCAATATCTCTAATCTCTGATCCCTCACCAAGCCTTCATGGTATCCTTGGATCTGAAGGATGCTTACCTTCACATCCCCATTCACCCCAACTGCAGGAAATTCCTATGTTTCTAAGTAGGTTTTTGCATTTTCGGTTTTCCGCATTGCCATTTGGGCTCTATATAGCTCCAAGAGTATTCGTAAAGTGTCTAGTCCCGGTTATTGCTCATTGCAGAATGCAGAACATACAAATATACCCTTACTTAGATTACCTGTTAATCCTGCACCAGAAGTGCCACTGCCTGTCCTGTCACCTACACATTGTGTGCAGGATCTTAGAGGACCTAGGTTTCACAGTGAATCAACAAAAATCCCAAATGACTCAAGACCTCGTTTTCTTGTGGTGCAGAATAAGAACAGACATGATGTCAGCCTTCATCCCATGCCAGAAGGTGGAAATCTTCACCCATTACTTCCAATCTCTCCTTCCCCTCCAAGCCATCTCATCCAGGGAATATCTGAGGGTCCGGGGCCACATGGCATCCTTGATTCCCATGCTTTCCTTTACCAGGCTGCGTATGAGGAAGTTCCAGTGGGTCTTGAAGAATTTGTGGACCCAACACACCCATCCTCTGGATGTTAAACTCCCTCTTCTCTCATGCTTGAAAAAGGAACTGTCGTGGTGGATTTCATTCATCTACCGCAATCAGGAGATACCCCTCCAGAACCCTCCTCCTGCACAGCACCTCTACACAGATGCATCAGATCTGGGTTGGGGAGCCATTCTGGAAAACAGCAACAGCCAGAACAAAGTTCAGGGGGAGTGGTCCACCCAGAGTCAATGGGACCACATCAGTATCAAAGAACTGAGGGCCATTCTCTTGGCACTACAGGCCTTCCAACAGATTTTCCTACCAGGCACCTTTAAGGTACTCACAGACAGTATGACTGTTCTGTGGTATGTCAACAAGCAGGGAGGGACAAGGCCCTATCCTCTTTGCATCTTGGCAATTCAAATTTGGTCCGTAGTGGAAAAACTACACATAACACCTGCAAACTGTGTACATTCCCTCAGCAGCGAATGTGATGGCAGACACCCTCAGCAGAACCACAGCACCCTCTCACAAATGGATGGTTCACAGGGGGGTGTTTTTGGATCTTATTTACAGGTGGGGTATTCCACAGGCAGATTTGTTTGCCTCCTCCCAGAACAGATAGATGCCTCTTTTTTGCATGAGAACCCCACATCTACAGGCTTGGAGGGTGGACACCTCTTTTTCATGGGCAGGGAGGTTTCTTTATGCCTTACCCCCCCCCCCCCTTAACACTAATTCAAAATGTCCTTCTGAAGATCTAGAGGGGCAAACCAAAAATTCAGCTGGTGACCCCCTTTTGGCCAAGACAGCATTGGTTTCATCTATTATATCTATTAGCCAAGGGCAATCACCACAGGTTACCTCACCGATTCGACCTACTCACACAAGACAGGGGATCCCTTATCCACCCTCAGGTGCTCTACCTCAAACTGACCTTTTGGATGATGGAATTTTGATCCCCTTTAGACACCTGTATTCAGAGGTTATACTCAATGTCCTGCAGGAGGCCAAGAAACCTAGTACCAGGAGAAATTATGAATTTAAATGGAAAATATTCTCCAGGTGGTGTCTCAAGAACAAACAGGACCCCCTTCTTTCTCTAGTACCTATGGTCCTTTATTTGTGTGAGCTACTACATTCAGGACTGACGTACTCTTCTGTAAAAGTGCATTTGACAGCCATCTCTGCCTGTCTTCCTTTGGTACCTCCTTTGGCATCTAGGCTAGAAGTAAAACTCTTCTTAAAAGGGGTCTTCCATATAAGACCCCCTCATAAGCCTATCCCTCATCCTGAGATCTTAATTTTGTGTCAGAAAAACTCACATTACCTACATTTGAACCAGCCCATTCAGCATCTCTTAAGCTATGTACTTGGAAAACAGTCTTGCTGGGGGGGCCCTTACATCCGCCTGGAGGGTCTCTGAAGTCCAAGTGCTTATGTCCACTCTGCCTTATCTTCCATAGAGACAGGGTGTCCCATAGGACCAATCCTTCCTTCATGCCTGAGGTGGTTAATGAGCTTTCATTGAATCAGACCATTAATCTACCTGTTTTTTTCCCTCAGGCTCAAAACTCCTCAGAAAGGACTTTGCATTCCCTGGATGTTAATAGGCAACTGAGGTATTACCTGGACAAGACCAAACCCATTAGAAAGTCTGGCCAGCTTTTTGCCTCCTTTCACCCTAGGGTCTTGGGGAAGGCAGTGTCGAAACAGACAGTTGCCTGATGGATTTTTAAGGCAGTCTCTTTTTGCTACTCCTTTCATGGAGAATAAATCCCAGCGTGAGAGCTCACTACTGGAGTAGCTGCATCTTAGCAGCCTTTTTTAGGGGTGTTGACTAGACTTCCATTCTGGAGGCGGCCACTTGGTCTTCTGTACATACTTTCACCAAGCATTACAAACTACACTTGATTTCTAGATCCAGGGCTGGGTTTGCCAGGTCAATTTTGCAGGGCCTCATCGACTCTGTCCCCCAATCTACCTCCCAGGTTCCTTCCTAAAGCTTTGGTACTCTCCCTACTGTTATGAATACTGAAAGATGAGAATAGAAGAACATAGAGTAGTTGTGTAAGAACTTTCCATAACCTTAGATGTCCTTCTCTTCCATGTTGAGTATTCAATCCCCCCCACCCACCCCCTTTCATTGTTTCTCCTTTTCCCTTTTGGGGTTTTTGGTTCCTTGCATCCAAATAGGGTACAACAACTGCAACATAGCTCTAAAATTTAAATACCTCCTTGACTGGTGGTATATGTGGATATGGAAAACTTCCTTTCTTCTAGCATCCCAGGGGTACTGCTGTATGCAGCAGTCAGATCTGAGTTTGGTATGTGCAGACATCACATATATAGCCGATGTCAGTTTATGGCTCTGACATGCAACGTTGCACGTACCCCTTATCCAAAGACTTTGGTATACTGGCCAGATGTCCGGTGCTGCAGGCAGCGACTTCCCTACTGTTATGAATACTGCAACATAGAGGAGAAGGACATCTAAGGTTATGGTAAGTTCTTGCACAACTATTCTTTCATGCAGTTTGACCAACCATTGTGTTCTTCATTTCAGGCAAGCAGGGTGGGCATCTGTCCATACAAACACTGTCCGTACCTGAACTGCAGTCCAAACCTTTGTCAGACATTACATGATGGGTATTAATTCCATTAGCAGGGTAGGTTTTGTCACTGATGTCTTGCTGAGCATGGTGTAGCCACTACTACTCCAGTTGGGGTAAAGAACTATGTTAGTACTTTTTACACTGCAGAAGTGATCCCTTCAATGAACATAGCACAGATGTGCGAATACATGCACCCTAACAGTATAGTTGCGTGAACACATGGTCCCTGGCAGTACAACTGTGTGAGCCCTCATGCCCTGGTGATGTAGCAGTGTGAGCTCGCATTCCCTGGTGGTACAGCTGTGTGAGAGCTCACATGCTGGCAGTGCAGCTTTGTGAGTGGGCACACCCTATCAGGGAAGTTTGAGTAGAGTAGCAGGATCACTGCTGCACTGTACTCTCTTTCTCCTCCTTACCTCTGTGAGTTTCCCCTCCCCTTCTACCCCCTGTGTGTCTTGTAAGTGGAAGCAACACGGGAAATGGAAATATTTGTGTCAGGAAAATGCCATTGCTCCCTATACCTGTCCTTCCTATTTTTCCCCTATGTCAGCTGCAAGAGGTCAGTACTTGAAATGAGTTTCCCCTCCCCTTCTACCCCCTGTGTGTCTTGTAAGTGGAAGCAACACGGGAAATGGAAATATTTGTGTCTGGAAAATGCCAATGCCCCCTATACCTGTCCTTCCTATTTTTCCCCTATGTCAGCTGCAAGAGGTCAGTACTTGAAATGGTGATCTTGTAATCCCTGTTACGGACCAGAAGTTTTCAGACTGAAGGCATCACTTACCCAGTAATATGGTTACTCTTGTAACCTTGCTTCCAGAAAACAACAACACAGATGGTGGAAGTCACTCTGCTTTTTAAGCCATGCGTCAAGCTAGCACAGCGGGTAAGGGGCAGGTGTCTAGCTCTTTTTTTTTTTTCTTTCTATTTTTTTTTGGAGACATCTAAAAGCTTTTGGAATTGTGTAAGAAGGGTAGTTGCACTCCGGAAGCTAATTCCCATGAAGAATTAATCTACCATTATGCTGTGTATACTTGCATATCAGTACTCCCTCATTTTATTTCTGCCACAATTGTCCTAGATACTTATAGCAGTGTAGCCTAGTCGTCTGTCATCCATTCTTGGTAATATTTTAATTGTGTTTCAGATGGCTTCAAAGAGATAAGGAGGGTGGGTAGTTGTGTTTTTGATCTGTTTCTCTCCAGAATCATCTGTTAAGTTTCTTTAATGTATTTCCTTCCTGCCAGCTTAAGACATTGTCTGTAGTGACCTGTTTTATTAGCTGGTACACACGCAAAAGTCTGTGCTGGTTTATTTGCAGGAGTTTCAGTTCTTGAAGTAAGGACTATAGATAGATTTTTTTTACTTTCTAGATACAGAAAAACAGTTTTGTAGCAGCAGGACAACAGCTGACTGTAACGCTCTCTCTCTTAAAGAGGCAGACTGGTGTTTTAGGGTAGTGCAGAGCCATGGCTGTCAGAACCAAAGTCTGGATTCTGACAGTAACTCACATTTGATTTGTGACTTCAGTAGTCATAGCACATGTGCAGCCCTGTACTGCGCAGCCCTGTACTTTGCTAACTTTTATTGTATTAACTTTATTTTTTTCACTTTAATATATAGTCATGGATTACTGTCAGTAGCCCAACTCCCATCCTCCAATATCTTCCCTACTTGACTAGATTCATTTCTCGCTTATCTCGCAGAACAGAGTTAATCTTTTTGAGCCGTCTGCTTTCCCACAACAGATGTCTGAGTAAACTACAATGTGTGCTGTGTACAGGTGAGTTAAATAATATGGATTTGTTTTTATTTTCTACTAACATATATATTTATTTATTTACTGGTGGGGGTGGGGGGGTAGGAGCCATCAGGAAGTTAAGTGATTTATTTAGCGTCCTACATTGTAAAAGTGAGAACTGATGAAATTTATACCCAGATCTCTAGTCTTGCTGCTTAGAACCTTGCGTTTGTATCTCCTGCTTCTTGTTGCAGAGTTGGGCATATGCCTAACCCTTTAGATGAGTTATCAGTGTTTGTTGACAGTTTCAGGCCGAGAACCAGTGGCAGCACATGCCTGTAATTTGGGTACAACCTCTTGGTAGCTTTCTTTTCAAAAAGACCAGAAAATGCAGTGTCAGACTGCCTCCTTCGACAGGTTGGTGAGCTGATATAGGCTGCTCATTCCCATCCTTCCATGCCTGACATATCCAGCATCAGAGCTGTTAAACCATCTTGGGTCACCTTGGTGTTGTCAGGGCTTCACTTTCCTGTGCCTTAGCACTGGACTCTCTAATTCATCATCTTTGGTACATGACATTTTCTTTTCACCTGCTGTTTCGCAACATCCATGTTAGATTTTTCTGCTAATTTCTGCTGCTTCCTGGTTCTAGATGGCCTTTGCACACATGAGCTGGCCTCATTGCCATTTTATGTATTTTGCCCAGTGCACATTGCGTATAGTAAAACATTCCTATTTAAATTAGCGACCAGAGCTATGGTAGGGTGCATATTTTGTTTACAGTGGCTATTCAGCTAGTGTACCAAAGTGGTGCACACTTATACTTCTGTGCTTGCATTAGTTGCAAATGTGCTTCACATCATCTTTGTATAAAGCATGAAAGCTGAAGCATGCTTAAGGAAATCTAGAGAAAAGAAGTAAAGTGATGTAGCTACGTAAAGAGAAACTTGACAGGAGCGCACTGCTGGAAATAAAGTTGCAGCAGCCACAAAAGAAAGCAGAGAGACCCATAAGTAATGGTATCAGCTGATTTAATGGTTGTTAAGCATTCTGAGAGCGGTAAGAAAGGCTGTTTGAATGCCAGGATGCATGGGAAAATGCACCTTAAGCAGTAGGCAAAAGTTATTACGTATTTAAATTTTCCTTTGAAAGTAATGTATGCAGCAGTACAAGCCCTCAAGTGGTAAAGGAGTGAACAAAAAATGTGTATGGTCTGCTTTAGAAATTGTTTTTAAGACAGAGGAAAGGGTGTAATACAATCTCTTTTATTATCTCAGGGGAATCCATAGAGTTCAAGTAGGCACAGCTGTGCTAAAAAGTTGTATGAAAATAAGAGGGCACAGTTTGAGAGTACATATGTGGTTGAGTCAGGGGTATTCATCAATATATTATTTCACAGAAAAGACTAGTTATTAGGCCAGACTTAGTGAGGTATGATGATGAAAAACACTGAACAAAACGTGAGCGATTTGGGTACAAAAGACATGCAGCCCATCTGTTTGATAGTGAGCAGCGAAGTTGATCATACACTCTGTCACCCCCCCACCACCACTGGACCAGTAATCAAGGAACCTCAATCTTCACCACTGGCACCAGTGGGGAATGTACACTGGGAGGATGACAAGTACACACACAATATTTCCAGGTGCAGCTCTTTGCATCAAGTGCAATTTCCCTTAAGAGTACACAGAGACTACAGTCAGTCTGGGGCTGGTTCCTCTACCCTTTTCCAGATCCCCAGAAAGGCTCCCTACTGTCACAGCTATAGAGTTGAGTCCTTAGCCAGGGTTCCAGGCCAAGTCTTCCAGGACCGTCTCTGTCCAACCAGTGCTTCGTGTCCTTGCCCAAGTAGCTGACACACCCACACACATTGTTTAGGATTTTGATTTGCGCGCACACACACACACACACACACACACACACACACACACACACACACACACACACACACACAAACACCTGGGAAAGGCTGGCACACAGGTTTACTAGCTATACCCCCCTTTTGCCCAGACTATAAGGTAGTTTTCACTGCCACCAGAAGAACCCATTATCAGTTACTTTAAGGCCCTTAACACAGGGTGTCCAATTTTATTGTGTAATATTAGTATTACTGCAAGTGGTAGTTTAACCAAGAGCAAGGCTGTTAGGAGTGGCACACACAGTGTCACCAAGTAAATATGCAAGTACTCTCAAAACTTGAATATCTGTACACTGATCAGCCACAATGAAAAATGTAAATATGTTTAATAGCAAATAGTAAAAGAGCAAGATAATATTAAATGTATATTCACAGTGACAGAGTTCAAAACCACAGGAAATATTTAAAACAACATTGCAAGACAGTCTCGACTAAATAAAGAAAAAAACATCTAAACTAAGCTTTACCGTATTCCTGACTGCATCTAAGAGAATTAATATAATCTAAGAACTTACTAATGGGGCAAAGCAGATGTGAATGGATCTTCTAGTTTTTGTCAGATCCAACACAGATTGCAGAATGCCCTGTCTCACTAAGAGACATCTTGAATTAATATCCAAGATATTACTAATGGAATAGCTTGCAGAATTACATCTTTTCTTGTCATTTGACTTTTAGTTCCCAGGCCAAAAACCTCTATTGCTAGAAGCAAGCAGCATTTAGCATTTAGCATCTATCGTTGGCAGATGCTTGAAGTCATAAAGCAATTGCATTCCTTTATGCTTTCAAGACTAGTAATTAATTCACTCTAAAGAAATTACAGAAAGCTTCCTCAGCACAGACCGTCTCTAGCTGCAATGGAAACTGAATTATACTATCTTTTATTGCGTAGCCTATAAAGTAATTTAATTTCAGCTGTTTTCCTAAAATGTGCTGGACTGAAGTTAACCTCCTGTATTCCAGTTTCCACTGATAAAATATATACATTTAGACAGTTACACTAGTGCATGTACTGTTTTCTTCCAGTGGGGGGCACACTGTGGATGCATTTTCAAGCATTTTCAAAAGTATAAAATAGTTCCTCTGCCTATTGTTTCAAACTTAATGTAGCATATGTAATAGTTGTTGGAGGAAGTATTTTGCATCAAAAGTAATAGTTATGTAATTGTTTCACACACACACACACACACACACACACACACACACACACACACACACACACACACACACATTCAGAAGTACAGACCGACTTATACACACATTCATGGAAATATGCAAACCCATAAAACCAGCAGCTATAGCCCATGTGTTGCAAACTGCCCCCATGAAAAGTCAGAGAATTAAGGTCAGTCAGTAATAAGACATTAGAGTTTCATGTATGCATATACACGTATATGTGTATATTTATTAATGGTTGAATACTGATAGACTGCATGTTGCAGTCTATATTCATTGGTGTTCCCTGTCCTACTTTCTGTAATTCTCTCACTGTTACAGATATAAAAGACCAGCAGTTGCAACCTCTTTGTTGTAAACCCTCCCATGACCTCTTGACTGTTCCTGATTTTGCAGTGTAGTTCATGCCTGTCCATTTGGTACAGTAAATCATGGAGGATTAAGGTCAGTCATTAATGCCTGAAGTTAGAGTTTCATATTTCTTATTGTTTTAAGACCTGCAAATTGATAGACTGCATGTTACAGAGATGCATCTCTCTCTCTGTTTCTATCTGTCTCTCTCTCTCTCTCTCTCTCACACACACACACACACACACACACACACACACACACACACACACACACACACACACACACTTCTTCTCTTTACATTATTTTTTCTTTTTTTAATTCTATGCTTGCTAAACAGCAAAGCCGTATTTAGCGAGCCTAAAAAATGGAGGCCGTTTTTTTAATTCTCTAACCAATCTTCACGTACCCTTAATATGGTGCTGTGCAGTGGAAACACTTTTTTTCATCGGGCATTACCTGTACATTAACACCCTGGTGGAAAATGTTTGTTCTTCAAAGAGGTTGACAATGTACAGGTCATCCAGTCCCTAAGTCAAACTACCATATCACAAAAACTGCAGTAATTGTAGCACAACATATTTGACAAATCTGTAAAAAAAACTTTTTTTTTTTTTTGTGTGTGTGTGTGTGTGTGGAGACTATGTATATACTAACTCCAGTATTTCACAACTCTGAGGAAAAGGAAAAACATCTTCACCTTTGTGTGGTAATCTCACAACAGAAGCCCTCATACAAATTCACCTGCCAGCACACTCGGACTCAGACATATGCATGCAGTTCAACCACAACAAACCAACACACACACACACACACACACACATACACCCTCACGTACGCACTAGAAGCATACATACACCCAGAAAACTCAGTAACACTGTAATAACTTACACCCTCTAACGTTAAACAAAAAAAGGGTGTTGACCAAAATAATCCTGTTTCTATGAAATCACCACTTATTGTACTTGCCAGTGTCACATATAAGTTTGTTTAAAAAGCCTCTTAGTTGTGGCTACTCAGTTGGCTTGTACCAGATTTTGCACTTTTTTTTTATTCTCGTATAATACCTTTACTAAATATTCATGTTTAAAAAATATTTTAGGTGTACACACATTAATATAAAATAAAATAAACAGTAATATCAAATGTCATTATTTTCATACGTTATATATATGCTTTCTTTTTAACAATACATGTGCTTTCTTTTTAACAATTATCATTCTTTCTAATGTTTCCTGCCTTCCCCAAATGTCACTCTTCCTCCTGAACATTATTTTGCATGTATTATTCACACAAATTTTATTTAGTTAATCTCTTCCTTCCCTTTTCTGAAGAGCACAACTCCAATTATTTTGTCTTCTTTACAATAATCTGTATTTCAACTACAGTTGGTTAAGATTTTGATTCATATTTTCTAAAAGTTGCTTTTTGACATCCATCCGCATTAAACTTAGTAATGTCTTACTGTGTCTGGGTAATTCATATCTTATACCCCAGATGAAAAAAAAATAATTTCCTTACTTATAACCATTTGTTCCCTCATCATTTCTGACAACGTACTCTGTAGGGGAATTTTTTAAAATCTGCTAACTTGTTACACCCCCCCCCCTTAAAAAAAATTAAAAAAAACCCATTCCCAATTACCTTTTCCTTACCTGTCACACCTCCAGCATTTCTGTCTATTTGTGGAAAATGTTCTCTGCTGTCTGCCTGGGGTATAGAAATACTATGCAGATACTTCCACGCAGAAATCCTAAATCTTCTGGACATGGACATTATTGCTTACTTGGGAGCCATAAAGATATTCTCCCATTGTTACTTTGTAAATTGCCTTTCCGTTCTCTCTCTCTCTCTCTCTCCCCCTAATATTTTCTAACCTCCTCTGATCAGTTCTAAGTTGTCATGCAGTATTTTATATGCCTTACTAATTATCCTTTTTAACAGCAGTTTCTGTTATAGACTCAACTAAAAACTCTACCAGAGCTGGTCTTTCAGGTAGCATCCCCCCCTTCCCTTTGCTTATATTCCATGGTAGGGAAGTTAGTCCCTAACCCTGCAGTCTGAACTTCTGCTTGGCTTCATACCACTTTATTATCTTTCCTTGTCTAGTTATTTAGTCTCACTGCCTTTCTTCCTTTTCTAATTTTTTCAAGTAAATTCCACCCCTCTCTTATCTGTTGCTTGCAGTCTTCCGTATTGGTAAAAATCTCCTTTGTACATTCCTATGTTGGCTTAGTTCTTGGAATACTTTCTGCATCTTTTTGAATATAATATTCTCTGTGGTTGTTGTTTTTCTCCTTAAGAACCTGCATCTAAAATCCTACTGTTCTCCATATTTCTCAGACTCCTTAATTACTCATCATCATCATCCTATTCCAGTTTGATTTATAACCTGCTTTTTATTATGTTTATGAGCTTTAACTGCATAACTGAATATCCTTTCTAATCTGGTGCATTCTGATATTTGTTAAACTTGTTTTTGAGTTCTGTGACATGAACATTTGTTGTTTTGTTTCTGTTTAATACTTGTATTTTGTTCTTGTTTCCATGAAATGTAAATATCTCTGTCTAGTGTGTTTGCTTTGTAGAAAAACAAAATAAATAAAACACTTGTAGTGATCTAATTTAGGTCTCTAGAAGAGACGTATGTATTGTTGCTGATATCAGTGATAATTAAGACTGAGAGTTTATAGTGAATCAGCACAGGACACAAATTTGCTTTTCAGACTAGTTCATTCTTTCACTTAATTTTACACATTGCTTGCAAGGATGAGGGTGTAGATTCACCAACTCTGTTGACAGACCTGTATGTGTATATCAATACATGTGTGTGTGTGTGTGTGTGTGTGTGTGTGTGTGTGTGTGTGTGTATGTATGTATATATATATATATATGTATATATATATATATATATATATATATATATATATATATATATATGTATATATATATATATATATATATATATATATATATATATATATATATATATATATATATATATATATATACTCAGTTAAGTGCATGTTCGCTGAAGTGGGTCTCTGCTTTCTGTTTGAACAAGTGTGTTTTCGAACAACACAAGTAGACCAATATATGTATGTGTGTGTATGTATATATATATATATATATATATATATATATATATATATATATATATATGTGTGTGTGTGTGTGTGTGTGTATACATTTGATTACTTGAAATGTGACTGTTTTAGTTTACTATCTCTGTGGTAATTAACACTTGTAGAATAATGTAGTATGTAATCTGTAACAAGGATGTTGTACTCCCAACCCCGTATCACTGTTTATTGGACTACCTGACTTGAAGTAGAATAAATCATGTCTTTTTTTCCCCCATTTTTAGCTGCCAAAAAAGCTGTGTGGCTAGAAAAAGAAGAAAAGGCAAAACTTCTGCGTGAGAAGCAGTTGGAAGACCGCAGGAAAAAACTAGAGGAACAGAGACTCAAAGCAGAAAAGCGCCGGGTAGTCCTGGAAGAAAGGCAGCGACTAAAACTTGAAAAGAACAAGGTATGAATCAGTCTGAGTATGGATTGGTGTATTATAGGTTCTTGGTATTTTTCCTTTGTTTACCTTACTTTGATTCACTTTGCTACAGCTAGGCTGCTGCTGTTCTTTTGTTGAAACAATTGCTACAAAGTAGCATAACTAGACTGCCTTGAGTTGTTGTGTCTTTCGGCTTTTCCCGGTTAGGGGTCGCCACAGCGGAACTCCGGTCCGCTAATGATTGGCAGTAGATTTTTACATGCCGAATTGCCAGCCCTGACGCACAACCTTCAACAAAGGTACGGCCATTCACGCATGTCTCCACACAGGAAGACGCTTTAGCTGAGAATCGAACAGGACAACGTCTTACTGTGAGGCGCCTTGAGTGCTGTGCATTATTACAGACTCATATTGACCCATAATGTTTTACATAATCTGACTGTGCTGGATATATGATGAGTTGCAGAGTTTATTAACCTACTGATGTGTGGGACTCCTACCTCTCACACTGACAAAATACAAATGAGCACACATCCTTCTTATCATGTAGTCACCACTTATTTTAGGCTTTGTATGCCATGATGTAATGTCATACCTCCTAAAATACACTTTCTAGTCCATGCCAGTAGTGTGCATTGCTTTACTTATATCTTACAGTACTCCTATAGTTCTGAGTGGTAAACACAGGTAGTGCTGCTTGTCTGTCTTTTGGTTTGCTTGACAGTCCTTATGTCTAGCAAATAATAAAAGGCAACCTTAGATTATGCTGTATATTATATTATATTGAGTGGGACATTTTTAAGACATGTTCAATTTTGTAATTGTCTAACAAAAGTATATTAGACGATTGATGTCTGACTAATTACAGAAGTGAGTGTGGAGATCCTGTAAAGCTGTCCATAGGTTTGTACATTGCATGAGAGTCAGTGAGTGTATGCCCTATGCGTCCCAGTCAGGATGGGTCTCTGTCTTGTGCTAAGATAGGCTCTGGTTCCCCCACAGCCCTGCACTAGTGAACTGAACATAACATACATAAAAGAAAAAAAAAAGGTGGACGGAGGTTGACAGTAAGTAGATTAATCCCTACTAACATACCCTCCCACATGACCCTTAGCTACCTCTGTACTAACATACCCCACCATATAGGGATCCAAGGAACTGTGGGACAAAACCAGGTTGAGTTGCATGTCTAGGTTTGTAAAGACCCAGGTGGTCATTTTCCTAGTATGAACCTATGAGTGGTAAAATGCTGTTGCATAGACTATATTTAATGCATCTCCTCACACCTCTGTTTTTGTGTGCGTTTGGTTCTTGTCATTTCTTTCCTGCATGAGGAAAGGCCGCAGTGGTACAGAGGTTAGGATTATCGCCTTGCAGCAAGAGGTTCTCCGGTTCGATTTTCAGTTGGAGGGCCTTCTGTGCAGAGTCTGCATGCCCTTCCTGCATTTGAGTGAACATTTAAAGACATAAACCAGATAACCAAGAAAATGGCTATAATATCACTCCACGAGGACACGAAGTATCATCAAAATTATAGAAAAAAACTGGAGATCATTTACCAGGCTTAAGGAATTTCAGGGTTTTACATCACGTAAGCCCAAGTTTATTTTTCGTAAGGATAGAGCTTTAAAACAAATTTTTGAGAGAGGTACCACTCATTTGGATACCAATGCAAACAAATTAAGAGGTAATATAAAATGTGGCAGTTGTTCTACATGTATTTTTATAATGAAAACAGGAAGTAAAATAACTGTAAACAATACAAATATTATGATTAGGGGTAAATTTAATTGTCATTCCAAAAACGTAGTCTACCTAGCTAAATGTGAATTCTGCATGGCATTTTATGTGGGCAAGACATGTAGAAAATTTAGGGATAGAATTAAGGAACACGTCCTGGACATTCAACATCAAAAGCCCACTAATGCCTTAGCACGACACATTATAACACACAAAGATCATAAATTTTCTTTTTGTATAATAGAACAACTAGTCCAGGACCAACAAGGTAGGCTAACTGAATATCATCTTGATGTATGCGAGCTTAAGTGGCAAATGATATTAAATGCACATTTTTATCCAGGCCTCAACGAATTTATATCTATTAAACCTTATTTGAGGCTGCAAAATATATTGGGATAATTTTATGTAGTTTAATTAATTGTAAAACCCAAGTAGGGCTAGTATTACAGCTACACCTCATGTATTGGTTATGTAGAATTTCATATTTTTACATGTTTAAGTACATAACTTCAATATATCATAGTTGAATTTCAACTTTTTAACATTGTTTTATATATATATTAATTCTTCTGTAATTTTTATGCACATATTGGTTATTGTGTACTATTCATGTTTTAACTTTTGTATGTAGGGGTTTAGCTTAGTTTCAGGAAGAACAGGGGGTAGCATCAGTTGTTGTGTTTCTTTTTAGCATTGTATTTCAACAGCTTAGTGTAATTAATCAATTAACTATCTTATTGACTAATTGACGCTAAGTATATATTGTGATGGTTCCAACACTCTGAAGAAGTCCACAGGACGAAACCTAGGTCAGTGTTGGAGAATTGTGATTGTGCCTTGCTGTTTATTAAACTTATTGGTGGAACTTAGTGTCCTCGTGGAGTAACATTTAAAGACATGCAGGTAGGTGTGTGTGAGTGTGCATGTGCCTTTTGTGAAGGTTGGGCTGTCAACTTGACACCGGAAAAACACCACTGCCAATCAGTCTGCAGACAGGTGATCCACTTTGGCAATCCCTAACCGGGAAAAGCTGAAATACATTGCTTTTTTACTTTCCTACATGAGGAGGAGCTCTTACAGAGCAAAAAAAAGGGGGGGGGGGTAGAAACATTTAGTTTACATTTGGAAGATTAACAACTGACATAAAAGCTAATTAAAATGGATGCAATCTGCCCACATGCGCAGATAATTCTGTTTTGGGAGGAATGTTAGTTACCATTCTATGTGGGTAATAGAGGCATAATTTGGGTGGGTGGAGAGGGCCGCTGTCTCGAGGACAGTATGTTGGGGATGGAGTCCGCAAATGCTAATGGAGTGCATGTGTTATACTTTCATTCAGAAATGAATGCTGATACTGCATTATTGCATTTGGGAGCAAGGGTGAAGCACTTAGTGTGTGGTGTTTGAGCTGTAGCAAGCCACTTGTTATATTTGTAGCATGTGGTTTGGTACACTTTCAGAACAGAAGAGCAGTGTTTTATTTTTAATGTGTTTATTTATTTATTAGTTATTTATTATTGACTGGGGTGCCAGTTAAGGGAGCTTCCCAGGGCACCAGATAACCTAGCAACAGTTCTGGGTATAACTGTAAAATTAATTTAGTTTTTTAAACATGTAACAGTATTTGTACCACCTAAAAAGTCTGTCCACACCCCTTCACAGACACCTAATTTCTGCTGGAAGCGTGTGCCTAAAACACTTCAGCTTATCACTGTAAGCTTATTTTACTAAGTGGGGCGTTGTTGTTAGCTTCTTTTACTAAGTGGAGCTCAGTTTGGGACGGTCTTTTGTACAGTTTAAATGGGTGCGGTTGTGCTTTGGTTTGGGAGTTCAGAATTTGAGTTGCATGTAAGTAGTTCAGTTGTTAACTTCTCTGATCTGCCAAGGAGGTTATGTGCACACAGCTCCCAACCCATTCATTTTTTTTCTGGATGTTGTTGGTTACAGTTCAGCTTTGTGTACTGTTACAGTCTAACTTTGTCTCGGTTGCATTTTAGTAGCAGTTGTATAATATGGCTTTTTCTGCATATGTATCCAGCTTGGTGCTCAACGATTATGGAGTAAGCACAGTAGATGTTACATTGTGGGATAATGTGGTCTGAGACAAAATTGCTGTGGCTTTTTTCCTAATTAATATGATGTGTGAAGAATGTGGATGAGTCTCTGCACTTCCTGAAATCCGAATTTACAATATACCTTTTGAAAGGGTGCCAGTCCACTTGGGATTTTAAAGAATGTTGCTGAAGAATTCTTTTGATGGAAACCTTCCAGCACTGACAGTACTTTGCCATTTATAGCAGCATTTTGTGCAGATTTGTTGTCTGCGCATGCTTAAGCATCCCAGCCAAAGTGAATGCTGATACGGTGTTTTGTAAAGAGACATAGCCATAGCAGATAAATGTTTGTATTTTAGTGTCTTGTACAGTCTGCCCAATAGTTCATTGGTTGACTAGAAAACGCTAGGTTCAGAATTGTTAAGGTAATGAATCCTTTGAGGTATCTAATCATCTCACCACTCAACCACCTTCAGCTTTTAGCTTTTGCTAATATCCTAAATACTGGAATATGTTCTTCTTTTCACAAAGTCGGTATGTGTGGCTGTAGCTTTGAAATCCTGAAGCTGCAGATACATTGAGTGAACAGTCAGCACAGTGTCAAAAAGCTTACCAGTATTGAAAGAACTAGAGCTATAACAAATCAGTACACCAGGTGTTCCAGGGACCTGAAAAGGACCGACACAAATCAGCTACAGACATCTTCTACAGTCCTAAGTCATCCTGATGTGTATTTGCTTGGTGCCTTAGCTCCACAAGTTAATTTACCCTTTCAGCAGTGTTAACCTTGAGTTGGGGTATGGAAAGGCTTTGTTCCTGCGTAGAAGCAAAGTTATTTATTTTAAAGATGTAGAGTTTTAATGTAGTATACGTGCTGTGCATTCAGTTTTGTGAGATCGACTTTGGTCATGTGGTTCATGATAGTGACGTTTGTAGTAACTTGAGCCATAAATAATCTGCAGAGGATGTGGTTCATTGATCAGTTACATTACAAGATGCTGCCAGACCACCAGTTAATCCAAGTTTGTTCAAGTGTTGCAGACACTCGTTCTGTTCCCCTCCCTCACTCTTTTTACCTGTCACTGGACGTTTTGAACCTGCGACCAGTACTTCACTAAGTTCGGTTTCCTTTGGATGTTTCAGTGTTTTACTGTCTTCTCTTTCAAGTGCCATTTTTCTAAGTCAGTCTTAAATACTCCCCCTTTCAGCTGTTATGTGTGCCTCTTCTTCCTACTCTTCCCTTGCACTTCAGCTCTTTCTCTTTCATTTGCGTTCCTCAGTTGAAGTAAAACCACTTTTCTAGTCCCCTAGTGCCTACAGTTTGCACCCTGCATTACTCCATGCAGGGGGGCACCTCCTGTCTAAAGTACTGCAGAAATGGTTTTGCCAGGGGTAGAACTTGTAGACACCCCTCCCATCTTGGTGTCATGGTTTTTCTTAAAGGTAGCTGGGATATCACTCTGTTTAACATTTATAAGCAATGTAGAATGCAAGTCTGTTTATTGCCACAAAAACTCACCACAGATGAAATTCTTCACAATCATGACTTTCCTGCTCCTCATATCTCACTTTTCCTCCATGTTGTGTGTCCTGGAGGTTGTTAATAGAATTTAGGTGGTGAGGGAAGCAGTCTCCCTAACATCCTGGTTTGGAGTTTTAGTTTTGTCACTAAGTAGAAGGTATAAAACTCATTAATTTGATGACTTTCATTTATGGTGAGTTTTGCCATGATCAAACAATAGGTAGCTGGTAATCCCAGAGATGGGGTAAGTGTTGGGAGACATATCTGTTCTGCCAGCCTGTTCCATTTACTTGTTGGAGATTTAGATTGTTTATACTGGTGGTCAGAGGTGAAGGAAATGGAGGCAGGGTGTGGTCCTTTGTGGCAGGAAAAGCCAAACATAGTCACTACATAGTAGTCTGAAAGCAGAATTCATGGTTACAGTTTCAAGCCTGTTTTTGTAGTTTAGTGTCTAGACTGATGATTTTTTTCCTACTCAGAACATTTGAGGTCTGTGAAGTTGTGTGATGTGTTTGGATAGATGCAGGCCAAAAGGGAGTTGTGTTCTATAACTGGTCTGATGAGGGCAGTGTACAGAGGAATTATAACTTCTTTAGACATAAATGAAAGGTCTTTGGATTTTAGCTGAGCTGAATAGAAGACCTTTTTCACCACTGTTGTGACATGATGGTCAAATGACAGGCAGCTGTCTACGGAGGTGCTAGGATCTCTGATGGCTGACGCTATCTGGAGAGGACAGATCTGACAGTACTGCACTCTTTTTTTGTTTCATTTAGTTGGGGCCATTATCTTCTCATTATGTTCCAGAACTGTCAAGCAATTAGTCTAGGTTTAGGTTGTCAAATGTGTGCTCATATTTGTTCCACTTTTCTGCATAATGATCCCAATCTTCAGAGAGCACTTTAGTGAGTTCTAGATGTGAGCCATATCACTGTAGTTGTACAGTTCTCTCTGTAACAGATACTGTTATCATGAGCTCACTTTTCAGAACAAGATTCGATGTTGATACTGCTATGAATCATCCATTAAGGCTGGAGATTCAGATCCTGAAATTCTTCTCCAATACCTACCATAAATATGAAAGTGTGCTCTTGTGTTTCATTTGCTGAGCATGAATTTGCAGATGTTGCCAGTGTTCAGCAATCTGGATCCAGATTTTATTCACCTCAGGAACCATTTCACTCTTATGGCATCCAGTGATGTTTGTACAGGGAATGAGATGTTTTACAGAATAATTTCTTGAGCTCCTTGAAAGAAAGTTATTGTTCTGGTGTGTTTATTACTGACATTTTATTTTGCATTTAATCTGTTTTTTTGTTTCTGTTATCCCACCACATAGAAACACAGCTGTGCAATAAAAACAAATAAGGTACTGAGCCTGCAAGGCTAGAAAGCAAAGTATAATTTATTTATTTATTATAATTTATTTATTTTTTATTTATTTGTTTTGTTTAATAAATCATACTTTGCTTTCTAGCCTTGCAGGCTCGGTACCTTATTTGTTTTTAGTTGCACTTGTGTTTTGATACTGTGCCGTATCCTGAGCCTGTCTACATATCTTTTGGTACCGCTGTGCAATAATTTGTTATCCTAATTGCTTTTCTTATGTGCAGCCTTTAAGGTGTAGGATTGCATGTTCGGCCTGAAACTTTGCAAAAGCACTTGTAGTAAAGAAAACTTTTCTGTTTGAGAATTTCTGGAGCTGCTTACTATAGAATAGAGACCAAAGAACCAGCAAACTAGTATTTCCCTCTGCTTTTCCCCTTCTTCCTTTAACATTTTTATTTGTAGTTAGCATTTGATAGGATAAAAAGACCTCCTTAGTCAGAAGCAGAATTTTGCAGAAAGGAAGTTGGCGTCTGATTATGAAGTAAACCACACAAATGAAAAATACATTTCTGGGCAGTGGTGAACTACAATGGCGGCACAAGTAAATTAAGATAATACCTGGATGCTAGCTTACAGAGGTTGCAAATCTCATAAAATAAATGCTAACAATATATATTTTACAATTTGCTTTTTCTTTTTCTTTCATCTTAATGGCAACACCGTAATTTCTGGCTGCTGCCCGCCCCCATTAGACATCCCTTATGCGGATGTCTCTTCATCCCTACATTTTACATAAGGGATGAGTCTCACACCACCTCAAAGGCTTCTAATTGGGTGGCTAGATGGAAGGGCAGGGTAGAGAAGAGAGTTGCTTTCTGGGCTTTATCTTTGGCACCCACAGTAAGAGAACCGTACCTGTTCTGTTCTGTCTTCTTGATTTTAAGAAAAAAATCAAACTAACATTTTTTTGTACAGCGTGTGTGCTAATTTTATTCTTAATTTCTGTGTTTCATATCAATGGAGATGGAATTTGATTGTTGATATTTATTTTATTTTTTCTTAATTCCCTTTTATTACCGATCTGGGAAGAGGGTCAGGAGATTAAAAGTTTGCTATTTGTGTACCTGGTACTGACTGCAGTGTATGGAGAGAAAAAAAAAGTCACTTACTGACTAGCCCACCACCAGTCTGGCACCATGGGAAGCAAAAATACCTAGTGGCAGCCTGGTAAGTTACGTAAAGCAAGTAGAGAGTGGACAGTGCCCGGGCAGGGTGAGCAACAGGCAAGACAGGCAGGCGAGAGTCAGCACTTAATATTTTAATTAATTATTTAATTGCTGTAATTTTTTTTTTCTTTTTTTTTTTTTTTAAGAAAGTTGCTTGGTGCTTACTTTTTACTGCTAGAATAATGTGTTTTGCAATTGCAGCACTAGTCTGCTTCTTGTAGTATGGGTTGATTTTCTGAAGGGGAAAAATCTTGCTGTAAAGTGTTCAAAGTTGCTATAATAGCCTGTTTGCAGTAGTATGCCTTTTTTGAAGGACATGAATTGTGACGTATGTAGAAAAGTCAAATGATTGGTATGATTAGTGACTTGAGGTTTGGAGGGGAGAGTCAGCTCAGGGACAAAGTTTAAAATATTGCTGTCATAAACTTGGTTGCTGGAATAATGTTGTTTGCACTAATATGCATCTTCTGAAGGATATGAAGTCTGAAACTCAAATGTCTGTTATTTAGTGACTTAATTTGGGAGATCACATCAGGGGCAAAGTGAAAAATGTGGTTTGCTGTTGTAAATTTAGAAAGTTGGTAGAATAATGTATTTTTGCACTAGTATGCATTTTTCTGAAGGATGAGATCTGAAACCCAAATATCTGTATCATTAGTGAGTGACTTCAGTTTGGGGGGGGAAATCACAGGCCAAAGTTTACAGTATTGCCTTGCTGTTATAATAAGTAAGATAATATGTTTTTAACTTCTGTGCAATTTCTGAAGAAGTCTGATGTCGGAAACCCAAATATCTGTCATTAAGTGACAACTGGAAAGGATCCAATCAGGGACAATGTGTAAAATATGGCTTGCTGTTACAAACTTAGGAAGTTGCTGGAGTAATCTGAAGTAGTTTACTTCATGTGATCTTAAACCTGTGGGGAATACAGATCTGGATTGGATTCAAGCCGGCAACTTCACAAGCATCTGCTCCAAGCTCCTCCCCCTACGCATAATACACCACCACCACCTTCCTTCCCCCAGATCTCGTTTGCCGTGGCTATCGCTTTCTTCATGGTCTCTGAGCTCCGGGTGTTGCGAGTAGTTATTTGAAGCTTCAAGTTAAATTCATTAGTTTTGTGTGTGTGTTTTAGTAGTGTAGGTTTTTTTCCTTTTTCCTCCCCTCGCTGGTGCGTCACGTTAAAAAAGTTAGTTTCTTAGTTAGTTAGATTCCCCCCCCCCCCAGCTCTTTGTGTGTATGTATCTTGAGCGTGTGTGGGTTGGTGTGAGGCCTTGTGTCTCTGTTTTTTAGGATGGCTGATCAGCCTAAACAAATATTTAGGAAGTGCACAGTGTGTGGCCATAAAGCTGACGGCCACTCTGTGTGTTGTTTGCCTGGGAGTAGCCCATCTTTCTACGAGCTGTAACATTTGCATGGGTTTTAATCCACAAGCCCTAAAAGATTGTAGGGCAAAACTGGTTATGAAGAGTCTCCTTCCGGCGATGGAGGCAGCTGCCTCCACTACCTCTTCGGTCACGGCTGTCACCGCTTCTTCAGCGCCCACTCCTCTCCCTCTCAGGCCGGGACTCACCCTTCTGTCTCTAGGCCTGTGGAAGGAGAGCATCATAAGGGCAGAGAGAAAGTGAGAGAGCACAAATCAGGTAGGAGGAAGAGGTCCCTGGACTGTTCGGCTCCGGCCGGGCTTCCTCCAAAAATACAGGCTGTACATTGACCTGACTACCCTCGGCTCCAATCGCCCAGTTTTTTGCCGGAGCCGGAGGAGCCTAGGTTATCTTCTAGGGCTTCGGCACACTGATCAGCCACGTTGAAGTCCATAGCATCGTCACGGTCTACCTGCAGTTTATCTGAAACTGACATGGATAAAATGATGAGGAGATTTGTTTGTACACAAATCCAGATGGGAGTCTTGCCAGCCCCCCCTCTCCCACTGGAGGGGGGAGCTCGCTTCCCTTCTTTACACCTCTTTCTCCTTCTCTAATTCAACCTCTGATTTCGGAGTATCTGGATCCGAGAGGGTTCGGAGTGAGGGGGCCGGGGCTAATGGTACTTATCACCTCGACACCAGGAGTTACCTGCAGTGCATCAGACCTGACTAGCTCGGACCTAAGCGGCTCTCGGAGCCGTAGCCTGGGCGTCAGATCCGATGGGGTGGAATTTTTTCATCAGCGGTGACCTTGTTGGGTCACGGCCATCTCCTTGGCCCGGCTCCGATCCCCTTATCAGATCTGGGGAGAGCAGCTCCCTTACTGACATCCCAGGAAGCTCGCTCACCCTTGGCGTTCAACGTGGTCGAAAGGGTTCTCTCCAGTGGATCAAGACCCCTGACTATCTCTTCGAATTCTGCCCTGACTCCTTCTGCTTTCGGTGCGACTCCCATCATTTTACCGTAGGAACAGCCCATGTGTGAGGAGCCCTAGATGGTTTTCCTTGAGGAATATCAGGTGGTTTGCGAGTGCGCTCCGTAGAGCCCCACCAGAGAGGTTCCTCGCAAACATGCATGCATGCAAGAGGAGGCACTTGGACTCCTCTGCGGAGTCCCTCACTGAGGACACTGATTTGGAGGAAGGGAAAGATTCCCCCAGATCACCTCCCAAGGATGTCTCCCATGGAGACGTCATGGAACTATTGCACCAGCAGGGAGGTTGGTCCACCCCAAATCCTTCCTCGGACGAATCAGTGTTCTTAGAGGCCTTCGGCATATGCCCATCTACTTCCTGGGTGTTCCCCCCCCCCCACAGATCCCTTAGTGCACTTGGTCACTTCACGGGCTTGGAAGGAACCGGACACCTTGGAGCCAATTCCAAAGCACCCTGATAAAATTTTAAGCCCCCCCTGTGGACAGGCCTGCCTCAAATAAAGGGTCCCCAGTTGATACTATGGTGGTAGCAGCCACCACCAAGAGGGAACTAGCTCAGGAGAGTTCCACGGTCCACCCCCCAACCGAGAGTCCAGGACGATAGATTGCCTCCCAACCGAGAGCCCAGGACGATGGATTGCCTAGGGAAGCCGATGTATACGCCAGCAACCTTTTCTATAAGGGCGCTGAACTATCTGGCCCATGTTACATGACTACAGCACGACCTGGTCAAGGAACTAGTTGAGTCGCCTAAGCAGTCCATGTCGCAGGAAGACAGGCGTACGTTCTCCGTGAGGATGGCCACCTTGAAAGCGGTTTCTAATATGTCCATGCACCTCCTCTTCCACGCTACCAAGGGAGCAGCTAGGGCGGCTGGATCTGGCATTGCCATGGGGCGTCACACCTGGCTCAGATTGTGTCAGTTTGTGTCAGTTCACTGAACCCTTTAAGGTGTATTTTGGGAATGCACCTTAAGATGGCTCTTCCCTATTTGCAAACACTGTGACACTTTGTTCCAGAGTGAGAAGGATGGGAAGACACTGTATGCCATCAGGATCCATTTCTCGAATCCTCAAAGATCCTTTTCTCGGAATCAGCAAGGGAAAAGAAGATGTAGTTCCGGAAGTCTCGGTATTCCCGGGACACTCAGGACTCTTCTTCCCTTAGAAACAGAGGGGGACCAGACACATGCCGGCCCAGAGACAGAAGGGGTCCGAGGAATTTTGGGTCTCGGGAATCTTTCCCGGACAGGCCATCGCAGCAGCCCTGAGGTGTTGCCCGACTGCTCTGCTCTGGAGGCAGTCGAGGGTTGCCTGTCGTTGCACCCGACATGGGAGTCCATGTCATCAGACCGTTGGGTGCTTCAGATAATATCCAGAGGTTATTCAATCCCATTTGTGGTTCCTCCCACTCCACCCAAACACCTCCCAGATGTACCACCCACGCTAATGGAGGCAGCAGGACTAGAGGTAATCAAGCTGCTAAACAAGCAAGCCATCAAACCCGTTGCCCGAGATCAGTCCGGATCGGGCATCTATTCCAGGTTCTTTTTGGTGCCAAAAAAGACTGGGGACTTGAGGTCCATTCTGGACCTGTCAACCCTGAACCTGTCAGTTGTCAAAGAGAAGTTCCAGATGGTCACGTTACAGTCCATCCTGCCTTACTTGCAAGAGAGCAACTGGATGTGCTCAGTAGACCTCCAGGATGCTTACTGTCTCATAAAGATGCACTGAAGCTCCAGAGGGTTCCTCCACTTCCGGCTAGGAGCCAATCATTACCAGTTTTGAGCCTACCCTTTGGTCTCACCACAGCCCCAAGAGTGTTCACCAAGGTAATGGTGGTGGTAGCGGCTCACGTGAGGCTTCAGGGAATCCAGGTCTACCCTTACCTGGACGACTGGCTCCTTGCTGCTCCCACCAAGTGTCTACTTTGTCAGACCAGAGACTATTTCCTACGTCTTGCACACCATCTAGGAATTACAGTTAACACAGCCAAATCTCTCCTAAACCCTGTCCAGGTTATAGAATACATAGGAGCATGGATATTCACTTTGCAGACAAAAGTCTTCCTGACCTCAGAGGGAATTCGAAGCTTACGGATGCATGTCGCCTTCATCTATCAGTCCCACCTTCCTTCAGTGGAGTCAGTTATATGGGCCCTAGGTTCTATGGTAGCAATGATCATGCTTCCCCCGTGTGCTCGTTTGTATATGCGAGTACTACAGTGGACTCTAGCGGTGCGGTGGTCTATGTTGGATCTTCCATTGACACATCCTATACACATAAGTAAAGTCTGCAGGTCATCCCTCATCTGGTGGATGCATTCTTCATAAATACTAGAGGGACGACCTTTTGTCACAGCTCCTGCCCAAGCCACAGTGACCATGGACGCCTCCCAGCTAGGGTTGGGGGGGCATTGCACAGGAAGAACAATTCAAGGCATGTGGTCATGATCTAGACCAGTTTGCATATCAGTGTTTTAGAGATGAGGGCGGTCGTTTTAGCGTTGCAGGCCCTTCATGCTTTTCTCCCTCTAGGAACTATTGCAGTTCAGTCAGACAACATGTCAGTGGTCTGGTACATCAACAAACAGGGAGGGACCAGATCCTACTCCCTCTGTCGCTAGGCCATGAGAGTTTGGGAATGGGCAATCTCCACCAGTTATTTCCTGGTAGCAACGCACATTCTGGGATGGTCCAACATACTGGCGGACAAACTAAGCTGGACTATTCTGATGCCTTATGAGTGGTCTCTGAATCCTTTAGTGGAGTGGCTCAGGTCTTTCTAGTGTGGGGTCTGCCTACTGTGATCTGTTCGCATCTCCTTCCAATGCGAAGTGCAGCGAGTTCTTCGCTCTGAGCCCCCCCACCGGGAGAAATCCCCCAGAGATGCTCTAGTCCATGCTTGGCCTCTCGGTCTTCTTTATGCTTACCCTCCTTTACCTCTTATCCCAAAGTTCCTCCAGAAGGCATGTCGACTGGGGAGCAAATTGATCCTCATTGCCCTGTTTTGGCCTCGCCAGGTATGGTTTCCCTTCCTCTGGTCCCATCTTCTAGTTCCTTCTTGGATCCCTGTCCAGATCTCATCTCTCACCCCTCGGGGGTCCCTCATCTGAACCTGGACAGTCTGAAGCTCACGGCTTGGCTGCTCCAGTTCCCTTAATTGCTAGGACTCCCAGTTTGTCTTCTTCGGTCAAGACTATTCTGGTGGCAGCCCATAAATCGTCTGTCAGGATGATTTACTGTAGCAAATGGAAACGCTTTTCCATTTGGGATTCTCAAAAGGATTTAGACCCTTTTACAGCTCCAGTTCCAGCTATCCTTGATTTTTTGGCAAACATTTTTCAGCAAGGGGCTAGCTCATCTGCAGTGAAAGTTCAGCTGGCTGCCATTTCCAATTTCCACATGGGTGGGAAGATGGCTTCTTTGGCTTCTTCCAGATTGTGCAAAGCTTTTATCAAAGGTACATGTCCATAGGTCAAAGATCCTACTCCCCCATGGGACCTTACTGTGGTATTGCAAGCTCTGGTTGCCCCCCCTTTTGAACTGGCGGCAACAGCTGATCTTAAATTTCTATCTTGGAAAACAGCCTTCCTAGTAGCCATCACTTCAGCTAGGAGGGTCTCAGAACTTCAGGCATTGTCTGTCAAGGTTCCATACATGGTTTTCCATAAGGACAGGGTTTCTGTTCGTACCAATCCCTCCTTTCTTCCAAAAGTGGCTTCTGAGATCAATATCAATCAGAATGTCAATTTACCTGTTTTCTTTCCAAATTTCAAAAATAGGGGTGAATACAAGTTGCATTTGTTAGATGTTCATAGACAACTATGTTTCCATTTACACAGAACCAAACCCTTTCGCAAATCTGACCAGTTGTTTGTGTCCTTCTCTAAACCTTTTTTGGGTAAATCCATTTTCAAGGTGACCATTGCTAGGCAGATTTCTCTCTGCATCCTTCAGGTTTACAAGGGCAAAGGCTTGTCTCCTCCAGATCAGGTTAGAGCTCATTCCACAAGCTCCATGGCTACTTCTGCGGATTTTTGGTCTAGGGTATCCTTGGATGACATTTGTTCTGCGGCTACTTGGTCCTCATCTCATACCTTTATTTCTCACTATAAATTGGATTTAATATCTAGAGGAAGAGCATCCTATGGTTCCGCGGTGCTCCAGAATATCCTTCCATGAGGGCCACCCAGGTGTTTGTGGCTGGGGACCCTGTCTCACAGGTTGAAGATCAAATGAAGTAAACTACTTCAGATAAAGAAGTTATGTACTCACCATAATGTTCCATCTGAGTAGCTCTACTTCATTTGTCTTAAACCGTCCACTCCTTCCCCCTGGCCTTACCGTCTTGGCATGTATCAGAGTGCGCTTTAGCAATTTTGGGCTATTTTTTATTTATTTTATTTATTTATTTTATTTAACATTTGTTGACCGGGAAAGTCCGACTAGGTTACACAGATCCTGTTTTCAGCGGAGGCCCGGGGAGAAATGCTCCAGAAGAATTTTGGGCTATGTTTCATGAGGTTGCAAAAGTTGTGTGCAGTAAGGTATATTGGGTCGGATTTTTTAGTGTAGGGTGCAGCAAACTTGATCTGAGGGAAAGGAAGGTGGTGGCGGTGTATTATGGATAGGGGGAGGAGCTTGGAGCTCAGAGCAGATGCTTGTGAAGTTGCTGGCTCAGATCCGACCCAGATCTGTATTCCCCACAGGTTGAAGACAAATGAAGCAGAACTACTCAGATGGAACGTTATGGTGAGTACATAACTTATTTTTTTGCACTAGTATGGATTTTCTGAAGGATATGAAGTCTGAAACTCAATTGTCTGTAATGATTTAATGACTTCAGACTTGGGGGGTGTGGATCATATAGACAGTTTAAAATACTGCTGTTGCAAACTTAGACGGTTGCTATTGCTAGAAAATGTTTTTTTTTCAGTATAATACATTTTCTGAAGTTAGGATATGACATCTGAAATCCTGTTTTGCTTTCAGGTTGTGGCTGTAAAAGCCTTTGTTGGTACATTTAAGTTTTCCTTGCTACAAAAGGAGTGACAAAGCAGGATTTTATATTGCAGATTCAGGTGTTTGAAGGAACCTTGTAACCCTTTTATCATTATTTTATTTTTGTTTTTGTGTCCTGTTTTGGTGTCAAGTTAATCATTTTTTTTTTTTTGCTATTTAGGAATGGGTGGGTTGTCAGATGAGGGTCTCGCTGTGGTCTACAAATGCCAGTAAGTATGCTAAATAAAGTTTAAAAGGCCAGCAGTAAGAATTTGATGGAGTAGTGTAGTTGTGCTTGTGGACAAATGCTCTTCTGTCAGACATTTTGGAGAATGCAGTGATCCTTGTGTAGGTCGCTGTCTGATTGGCCCTAACTACTGGGACTTAAGCTGCAGAAGGCCCAATGCCTTCCCTAACTTTAGAGTTCATCACTCTTCCCCCCTCCATACTGGTGGACAGTTGCACATTGAGGACGTCAGGACATCCCTTCTGTGAAGCTAACATCCTCCCATGCCATTTTAGATTTTTCTTGCTGAAGGTCACAGTATATGTGCCCTTTTGTCTGCATCAATAGTCTAGAGCTTGGCGTGTTCCAGAGCTCAGTCAAGTAAGTAACCCACTGAGCATTTATCATTAGTAATGGTGTTTTGCTGGTGGTGTTTAATACTGTGAAGTTAACTAGCCTCAGATGCTCGTTTATGTAGTTCAGGGCATGTCCACACCAAGAAAGAAGATAGATGCTTTTGTGATAGATATATACCCACACAAAGACTGTCATAAGTTGTGTGCTTTCTGTTTATGTCCAGAGCACTATAGTTGGAGTTTCTAGGGTCTGCCAAGGGTATTTGGTAAAGACTCTTAGGATAAGGGCGCATTTTTGCAAAACATTTTAGATAGGAGACTTGACTCATACTACTGTGTTGTCTTCCAGAATAAGTGTGTTCTTACCTATGAACAAACATGTTTCTGGAACATCATATGGCAAGTCATCTCTTTTAGAATGTTCACAGTTACATGAGAAATTCATACTGAATGCCTTCATCATTTCAAGAGCAGATCTGAGCCTGAACTCAATACAAAACCAAGTTAATACCTGCATATAAGCAGTTTGGAGCTTTACATCCTTCAGGCCTCCTCTTTGCTTGTAGTACTTTTTCCTACAGCTGTATCACAACAGCATGAGATGGTATTCCTGTGGAAGACTGGAAGTTAGGGGAGAAGAAGGTGAAAGATCTGGAAGATTTTTTTAGTAGTATTTTTAAAGGAGAGGAAGCAGTAGGGTAAAGACCAATCATACCCAGCTTTATATAGACCCATTTCAATATTAAACCATGATTATAATGTGTTTATACCTATACCAGTTACAAGAGGGCAAAGGTGTAGTCAAAACTGATGTATATGGATCAGTGTTTTGTGGAGGGAAGTAAACCTTTGACAACATTAACAGAACAATGTTGATCTAGAAGGAAGCAGAAAGTAAGAAAATGCCACTTTTGTTGGTGGGTCTTGATGCAGATAAAGTGTTTGATAGAGTAAGCTGGGATTTTATAAGTTGGACAGTGGAAGCATTTGCATTCCATGATACAGTAATAAGGTTAATTCGGAGGACATATGAGGGATCAGAGGCCAGAATTAAAGTGGGAGGGTATCTCTGATGTAAATTGAGTTTGAACAGAGGAACCAGGCAGGGGTGTCCACTTTCCCCTTTATTTGCTTTAAATGTAAAGCCACTGGCAAAGACATTAAGGGACTTAGAAATTCAAGGATGTGGTGGTAATCAAGAAAAGTTGGCTTTATTTGCAGACGATATTATTTTGTATTTATAAATCCAGAAAAAAATATCTCTAGTTATGGAACATTTTGAGACAGTTTCAAGTCATTTTAGGATATAAAATTAATGAAAATGAAACAAAGGCTAGCCTTAAGTTATGTACCCATACACAAATTGTTTCTTCAATGCCCATATTTATGTGGACATGATAAGATGATGTATTTAGAAGTATGAATTAAAAAGGCTGCTGTTAATGGCCGCTAAGGATACATGGGAAAGACTCGACAAAAGGTAATACAAAAACTGAAACTGGAAGTTCTTGTTTGTGGATATTAATAATAAGGTAAAAGCACTGAAAATGATTTTAGTCCCTTTAATTTTGTATACAGGTGAAACTTATTTTTATCAACCAGAGAGTAAGTTATTGACAATAACTGAAGGAATTTATCTGGGAAGTGGTGAGAGCAAGAGTTAAGTAAGATAACTTGATCCTCCCAAGAAAATAAGGTGGTTTAGAATTACCTGATTAGAAGGGATATTTTAGAGCTGTACAGTTAAAGCTCATATCCATAACATCAGAAGAAAGTTATAATTCAAAGTGGAAAAGGATGATGAATTAGTAGAGAGTGGGATTTGGATGCATATCCTTAAGAAAAATAACCATATAGAATATTATATTTATAAAGCTGCAAAAAGTATTTTAAGAACTAAGCCAAAACAGGCTTGGAGAAAGGAGTATTTGCCAATAAGGATGACTGCAAGTAGGAGTACAGAAAATAGGCAAGAGGTGTCTGGAGTCTACTTGAACACTGGCAAAAGAGCCAAGGCATTGTGAGCAAATAAATAGAGAGGGCAAGGTAATAGAATGTGATGAAGCCAAGAAAAGGTCTGGACTGCAGTTTTAAGACTGCCTTCTCCATTGGGAATTGATATCAAAGTATAGGCAAAGAGAAAATGATAGAGGAGTCCTAAGCGAAAGACCTGCTCTAGCAGAGGTTTTAGTTGAATCTAGAACTGAAGATGCTGTTAGAAGGATAATTAGTAGGGCATATAAAATAGTGAATTATTAGTATACAAATCAATCAAAGATGACTTGGAAAATATTGGGAAGAAAGAGTAGAAAAGCAGTTTTGCAACAGAATAAAAGGAGGACATACATATGACTTCCAAGTATGGAGCAAAGTCCGGAATATCTAGGATTTTTGTTTGGGAGTGTTTACATATGTATTCTATTGTATACTCCAGTCAGATTTCAAAGAATATTTCTTCAGGTATATAGCAAATGTTGGAGGTTTGATAGGGAAGGTAGAAGTAATTGGGAACATGTGTTTGGGAGTGTAATCAGCTGGCAGATTTTAATAATTCCTACCTTCAGAAATGTTGGGAGAGCAAATGGCTGTAACTGAGAAATTAATTCTTTTGAGCTGGGACACTGGGTCTGAATTGTGCAGACATTGTAAGGTGTTAAGTTTAATTCTGTTGGCTGCCAAAACAGCAATTACTAGTAAATGGAAATCAAAATCTAAACCAGCTGTATCTGAAGCATTTAATATTGTGAAAGAGATGAAAAGAATGGAAACCGGATCTTTAGATAATGGAAGGAGCAGACTACATAGAAATGGAATTTGTGGAACAATAAATGTGGAATAATGTTCAAGAGGAGGAGGAGGAGTGAGGTTTAAGGTAAGACAGGAGTTCAGCAATTTGTGTAACGGACTGAATTACAGTTATAAAGAAAGAAAATGCATACGTAATGCAGAATGTATGGAAATAAAAAAAAATTAATTTGTTTTTTCTATTTATTTTTTAATTTTGCAAGTCTTTTGAGTTTGTAATACCATGATGAGAATGGACCCCATCCCCAAGTCAAAGTATGATTAAAGTTCATAAAATTAGTATTGTTTCAGTCTTTGATGTTAGCCAGAAGTGCTCTTGCAGCACCCGCAATGTGCTCAGAATTGAGTCCTCATGCAATTCATACAGAGTTATATGTATCGATAACATATCTAAAGTATGACTGTAAATTCTGTTTTATAAGACCTGTTGCTCCTATTACTGTTTGGGTATCTTTCTTCCACATTCCCCTAATTTCTGCCAGTAAGTCCTGGGATTTTATGACTTTGTGTGTCTCTGTATGCAAGACACTATAGTCACTGGGTGTAGCAATTGCAATGATCAGTGCTATTTTTGTCTTTTTCCTGCACTACTTTGTCTGGTTTTATCGCATCTAGTTTTCAAATCATTGGCAGTGAGTGATCCCATGTGTTATAAACGTCCTCATTTTCTGTAATGGTTTCTGGCTCGTGTTTCCAATGTTTTTCAGCTAATTCAGTATTATAATGTTTCTACAATCCCCAGTGCAACAGTCTTGCCACATTACTATGCTTTTCAGTATACAATCCTTCTACCATTAGTGTATCACACCCAGCAACAAGATGTACGACCATTTCCAATTCTGTTTTACAAAACCTGCATTTGTCTGTTTCTCACACATCTTCAATGGACTTTGTAAACCAGCATGTATGTCGTCCAATATCATGGTCCACCAATATTAACCTTTCGTCTTTTGGTTTAAATTCACCTGTTCTTAACCATTCCTGCTCTCCATCCTGATCAACATGTGGTGTTAAGTTTTCTGTACTTGCAACTGTATTTATGCATTTTCCACATTTTTTGCCTTCTCAGCTGTTCTTTCACCTTATATTCTTACTTTTGTGGGGGGGTTTTTTGGCAAATTCAGTTGCTGCCTGATTTTTATCTACTTCTGGTTTGATTTCCATTCCTGCTTGACACCGATATGCTCCTGCTAAAATAAGCTGGAAGTCATCTTAAATTTTTTCTCCACGTTTTAAAACTTTCACTATGTTTTTGTCTTGTGAGGTCAGCAAATATGCATGCAGTCCTACGATTGCAGATCTGTACATGTGATCAACTTCTAGGAGGCCCTTACCTCCTTCAGAACAGTGAATATATAATCTTGGTATACATTTATATATCATTTGATAAACATGAAGCATTTTTCTTGTTTTCCTGTCCAACTGATCCAATACATTTTGGGGCCAGTCAGTCAAGTCACTCCAAAATTGTAAGTTAGGACAGGAGCAGCAAATTAGTTTATAGTTTGGACTTTGTTTCAAGATGTCAGAGCTGTTTTCAGTATTAATTTTAGTCTTCTAAAATGTTTCATAAGTTTTATTTGCATTTGTTTGTTTCATAGTTGATCTTTCAACAATTACCCAAATATTTGTATACCTCCTCTTGCTCAAATTCTTTTATATCACATTCCTTTCCCAGACTGATGTTTTCTTTGTGCTGGAGATTTCCTGATTTAAAAGTTGCTTTTGCACATTTATCAAGACCAAATGACATTCTTGTAACGTCTGAGAAAGTTTTAACCACTTGCAGTTGTGCTTTCAGTTCCTCATCTGCTGAACTATAGAGTTTTAAACCATCCACAAAAAGAAGATGAGAAGCCTTTATACTTGCTTGTTTTTTTTTTTTTTTTTTTTTTGTGTGAGCCAAATTGTAGCCATCAGCTAATTTGTTAAGTAGACAGCTTGATAGGCTAAGGTCAGGACAAAAGAGCAGCAGTGACAGTCACCCTGGCCTTTGAATTTTTATGCATGGAATAATATTTTGTCCTTTGCCATGGCTTAACTGCAAAGTGATTTGCCACTGTTTCATGGTCACTGTAATGTAATCGAACAGTGTAGGGTGTATCATATACATTTTTAAGCACTCTTTTATCCATGAATGTGAAATACTGTCAAATGTGTTTTTGTAGTCTATCCGTGGCATACTTAGAGTCTTCGCCTTTTACAGTTCTCTGTTCTTAACAACAAACAATCCTTTGTTCCGTATGACTTTCTTTTGTTACCCTTTTGTTTTATTGCCATTTTGCCATGATTGAGTTTTCTTCTAAATGACTATAAATTCTGTTGGCATCAGTTCCAGTGGATAGTTTATACATCATCAGAAGGCAAGTTATTGGTCTGTAGTTTTTTAGGATAGCTTGCAGGTTTGCTCTTAAGTAGGAGCATTGTTTTTCCTGTTGTTAACCAGGTTGGCCTGTGTTCATGGTGTGCATATAAATAGTTCTTAATCATGGCTGAATCTTCATGTAAAGACATCAATACTTTCAGCCAGAAATGAGGTAATGCATCTGGGCCTGGTGTTTTCCATTTAGGAGCTTTTCTTAACTTTGTTTCTTTCCATGGCTGTTAACTTCATCCCATTTCATATCTTGTACATTTGAACTTCTTTTTCTTTTACTTCTTTTGTCCATTCCGCATCTTTATGTTCCAGAGGATTTTCAAAGATATTTGTCTAATATGTGTCTATATTTGTCTAATATGTGTCTATATTTCTTCTTCTTTGGTAGTGTTATAATTCTGTTTTCCTTGTTTCACAATTTTCTGTAAAACTCTTTTGGGTTACCAATAAATTGCTTATTTTGTATTTTCGTTTATATTTATCTGTATATCTTCTAAGTTTTCCTTCATGTGCTGATATCCTTAGTTTATTATTTGCAATAGTGTGCAATAGATCTTGATCTATTCTAATATTGCTTGTTGCTTTTATCGCGTATATCTTTCTAAGTATTTTTGTTCATCTGTTCCCTCTTTTGTACTGCTGTAACAGTGACACTTTGTCTTAATTGCTTTATAGTTTTCTGTATTTGATAATTCCGTGATGGAATTTGATTTCTCCCCTTCCTTTCCCTAACTGCTCTGTATTTTTGTGGTAAGACTTTATCTGTTATTAATTCAGCTACACAGTAATATACGTTTCCTTCTGTTGAATTGCATGAATTTCTATGAACATTCCTAATTCCTGTGTTCATTTGTTTTATCAAACTTCTAACATTTTGGGTCTTAATTGACTTTCTGTAATCTATTCCTTTCATAGAGCTTAATATGTCTATCTCTTAAATCAAGAAACTCTTCCCTTAGATCTTTTTTTTTTTCTAAATTGTGGGGACATTCTTGCTCTCCATTTCCTGCAGGCATTCTACAGAAAGTTCCAGAACCTCTTCTTCTGAAATATTCTCTTCAGTTGTATCCTATGTCATCTGTTGCTCTTTCACATGGGAACTCACCGGCGTATCACTCCACATCGACTGTATCAGAGTTGCCACAGTTTCCTGTTCCTTATCTTGCTGTGCACCTCCACCTGAACTTCTGTACTGGTTTCCTACTGAAGGCTCCAAAGTATCTTCATATGGTACCCAATCAGATGTTTCTCATTGCACTGGTTCCCCTTAATTTGGAGATCCATTATTCTATCCTGCTGTGGTGTTATCAGAGTTAGATTTTCTACACTAAATCCTTCACTTTGCTGGTAATCCATAACCTCAGTTTCTATTTCTTTAACTTTTCCTTTACTAATCCTCTTTTCTGCTTTTCCTGTTTGTTTTCTTATTTTTTTATTGCAGAATTTCCCATATCCGGATGCCTTTGCTTGAATTTCTGTTCAAATATCTTTTTATATTGATTAATTTTGCTTTCTCCTTTACATAAGTAATACACCATGTTAAATCTCTTTCTCTTGTCCATGTCCATATTTCGACTTCAGATATCTCCTGATCCTCCTGTTTCTCTTTACTTTGGGGGACCCTGTTCCAACATACTGTCATATAACCTATTTTGGACTTTCTACACTAAATCTTCACTTCTTAGGTATTTTATAACTTCAGCTTCTATATTTTAATTTCTATTTTGCTAATCTTCTGTTCTGTATTCCCCTTTTGTGATCTTATTTTTTGTATTGTGAAATTTTCCATATCTGGGTGCCTTTGCCTGTATTTCTTTTTGAATATCTTTGGTGCTGCTTTTTTTGTATTGATTAATTTAGCTTTCTCCTTTGCGTAAATACTGCACTGTATCAGATCCCTCTTTCTTTCCCATGTCCATATTTCTTTTTTGTACCTTTCAAAAATCTCTAGATTTTGTTCTTTATATTTTGTACTTCCTCAGTCACCTCTTTCCAAATGGCCGAAGATTTCTTGGTCTGTATAATGTTTTTCATGAGTCTGTTGTATTAATGAATACACATTTCCATGTGAAGCTTTAGACAGTTTTTATTGTAAGTATTTTTTTCTTTCCTCTAATTTCTTTCTTAATCTTTTTGTATATCTTGTATCTGGAAATTCTGGGCTTCTTGTATAATAGTAACGATGCATCATTTCTTTCTTATCCTCAGTAGTCTATAATGTCATCTTTATGAATCTTTTTTGGTCCGTCAGTTTTTGAGATTTTTGTAGACTACTGCTTCCTTCTACAAGGGGGGGGGGCATTCTCCCCCTGTGACTGGCCTATCCCCAATGTAGAAATGTTTCCATGTCTTGAGGATTATCCACTCTTATATTTTCCAATCCTGGTACCAGTGTGCCTACCTGGTGTGGGTACTTTTGTATCCTGGGACTTGTGCATTCATCTGTATTTTTTAACCTACTTCAGTCCGTGATATGTACAGTATATATATATATATATATATATATATCAGTGTTGTCTTGGTGAGATTTTTGTAAAAAAACAGGGTCCACCTCATGAAGGTACTTACCATGACTTGAGGATGAATTCACTTCCAGCAATACTACTGTCCTTTGCTTGCTGATTTTATCATGTCTCCATTTGGACTCCCTAGTGTTGTCTTAGTGACATTTTGTAAAAAACAGGTCCACCTCATGAAGGTACTCACCAAGACTTGAGGATGAATTCACTTCCAGCAGTACTATTCTCCTCCATTTGCTCATTTTATCATCTCTCCATTTGGGCCACCTCAGAGTTGTCTTGGTGAAATCTTTTCTATTAATGTAAGTGTGCCTATGTCTTAAATGATATTTTAAAAAAAGATGTTTAAAAAAAATTCAAATACACCTTTAGGTAACAGTGTATGATGCTATCACCAGGTCCTGTAGCAGGTCTTTCATAACCTGGAATAACTGCTACTCTGCACATTCAGACTGCTGACATCACATCTGCACAGTGTATGATTTGCTTGCCCATTTTCTCACACTTCAAATGAAGTAGGACATTGCCCTGCTGGAGCTAGGAACAGGGGAGCATCTCCCTCTGTTTTTATTTGGGAAAGACATTCTGAAGACTGAAAGTTGCTTGTATTTAAGACAGTCAAAGATAATGAGACCCATGTTCCTTGTAGTTTCCCTTCAGATGACACATTTGTGTGAAGAATTTCAAACTCTTGAAGTCTACCATGAACTGACAAGTCATTTCACTTTCTCCCTAGAAATGGCTAAATCGGTATTTGTGAAAAAGAATATGGAGCTTTGCGTCAGTTTTCTCCCCAATGAGCATGTTATGAAAGATACCATGAAAGCATCAGTATTTTGGCCTTTACTTTTTGAAAAGACGGCATCCTCTGCAAAGCTAGTGGAGTAAGAATGACAACTTGTAAATCATTCATATTAAGGTAGAATCCATCCCACGTGCTAGAGGCAAAGGCAAATTTCCACATTGCTTGACTGATAAGGTGTCCAGTGCTTTGGACAGGCGGGTTGAGATGATGTTCTTTGTCACACTAGAATATCAGATCCTGAATTGCCTGTCCCATTTCCAGTGCTGTCTGGCAGGACCACTTCTAGAAAGACTTAACAGACCTTTCTTAATCTAGGCTTAGAAGGGCTCTAAAAATACTCTTAATTGTGTTTCCATAGTGGACTTTCACAAAATTCTCTGTAATCTTGGCTGCCCTGATACTGTGTGTAGAGCAGCAAGCTCAAATGTGTGCCTCCACTGGGTGTCTAGGTGGATCTTCAGTAAATGATGTCTTATTTGGCAGGATTCCCAAGACCTTCTCAAAAACTTCTAAAAGAAAAACAAATTGGCATTGACCACCATGGATGATTTCTGAAACTCCCCAAGCTTCCTCCTCATCTTCTAGTTCTCTCCCGTTTTCCCGTAAGAATAAGCCTATTCACTGAAGGAGGAAGATGAGTGGAGGGTCCCATGCATCCAGAGGTATTGCCTCCCCCTGCTGTACTCACAAAGACTCTTACAGGATTGAATACCGCAATTCTAAAGTTGTGACTGTTCCATATGTGGGCCTATTCTTCAGTATTCCTCCAGCTTAGGCAGTCATCTTTGAGACCAGTAGGATTAATTATGGGATCATGGAACCAAAAGCAGCTCTGTTTATGGACAAAGTGGTCTCTACATTGCTTATGGAGTGAGAGTAGATTCTAATCCAGAAAGAGGCTACACAGCCTTTTCCTCATTTGGAGATGAGCAAAGGGCTCTATACCTACATTTTTATTTGTTCTGAAGGTTTTCATCCCATTTTGATCCTCAGTAACTTCACCATATATGACTGGTATGTAGTGTTATCCATGCAGTGATGTCTCTGCTGCAGGTTGGGAGATGTTAGTGGACATTATGGAAGCCTTTTGACATATAATTGCCTGGGACTTTTAATAAGTGCTGTTTTTCATTTCTTGGAATTATTTCAAGTTTCCAGCTACTCATGTAGCTCTGGTTGATTCAGCAGTCTACAACATGTAGAATGTTTAGCAGGACTGTTCGGTGTTGATTCTTTATCTTCCTTTCTTCAGCTACTGACTGATCATTCTTGGTCACTATGTTCTTACAACAGGAATGGCTGGGATAGTTCTCATTGCTTATCTTCTCCGGACTGCGATATATTTGTGTTATATAGATGTCTGCAAATTGTTTGACTTTCTATCTCACCAACGAACAGCACAGACTTTCGGTTTGGCTGCTCTTCCATCTGTGTCAGCTTCAGGGTGTAGACATTCACTTGGCATTAGTACTCTTACTCTGTCTCCGCCTAGTATTTGTGGTAGTCCGATAATTTCTGTTAAGATAGTATTTCTTGTAGCATGTCTTTTAGTTTGTTTTCGATTTTAGGCATCAGCAATGGTTAAAAGAAATTTGCTTTTCAACCTCGTAGGCATTAATGATTGAGATAGTATGAGTTTGAGTCCCTGACATGAAATTTTCTTGTATCCCAAAGCTGAGAGACAATCGATGTAGCTGTCTTGCTACAGCTATTTCATGAGACTTTTTTCAGTTGTTTGCATAGTTTTCTACTAGGCAATTCAGACCTTGGATAATTTGGATTACATGTGTGTCTGAATTCCCTTTCATGCACAAATCTTCTGAATTCCTGACTTTGTATTGCAGACCATTGTCAGATATGACATCATATGTCACCTCTCTGAAGAAAATGCACTAATCACACTTGCACTTCTGTATGACAGTTTGATTATGTTAACAATATTTTAGTAGTAACCTAAAACATGTACGTCTTCTTTGAACTGTTTAAAAAAAATGACGACACTTTTTTTTAGTGCCATGATCGTTCATGCAGCTGAACTAACGTTTCTTTTTCTGGATCTTATGGTATGCATAACAGATAGCACAATGCTATACTACTGTTTAATAGGAGTTACATTTTCTGGCCATTATTTTATTTCTCTAGCTGTTTATTTGCACTATTGCCAGCTGTGATTCAAGTGTTCTGTAAAGCATTTGTTTTCACAGTTGATTTTCACCAGTCTTGCACTGTAATATCTTTCAGTAACTACATTTCTAAGTGCTTTCTGACCATGCTTTCCGCATAATACCTGACTCTTGTGGTGATCCTGTGAACAGCTTCTAGCATCCATGGAGTTTACTAGGCATGTAGGGAACAGAATTAGTTTGCTAGGCCTTCTTCATGTGTAACACACACACACACACACACACACACACACACACACACACACACACACACACACACACACACACACACACACACATCTGCAGACAATTTAGAGTAGCCAAGTCACCTACTGGATGTCCTTGTGGGAAGGGTGGGAAAACTTGGAATACCTGGAAAAAAAAGTTGCAGAACGAGGTCATGTAGACTGCACACAGGGCATCTCAACTAGTAATCAAACTGGAGTATCTCCTGCTGCTCAATGATCCCATTATGCTGCTTGCATATCTCTGCAATTTTAACTTTTTTCTGTATTTGGTAACTGCACTTATGGTTGCATTAGAATTCCTGACGTATGGGAATTAGCTGCAGGTGGATCTTTGCCTGACTGGACTGATTCCCAGAGCTGCATAGACATACAACTGCAGGTTGACTTTTCTCTATATAAAGATGCACTGTTTGTCTCAGAAAAGGGATGGTGCATTCACAATATGGGTCACTGTTGCAGTTGCCTTATGTTATATGGATTATTTATAATCCCTACAGCCTTAACTTGTATAGATTATATCTTGTCAAGGGTATAACAGCCAGCCAATTTCCAAAGCTTTCAGGGCACCTCCTATGTGCCCAAACCATTTGTCCTCTTCTGGGCTGGTTAGGTAACTCTTTCTGATTGCTGGGTAAATAAGTTCCCTTTGAGGGGAAAAACTCCCACTTTATTTTTTTCTTACAAATATTGTGCTTTTTATGCAAAATATTAATCTTAAACCTAAGAAAATGTTTTAACTGTCACATGACTTTTAATTACTTTTACAAGTGACCGTCTGGTGGTAAAAAGTTGTTTAAACTCATTTAAATTTACTATTTTCTTTAGAAAGAGTTGCATTATTTTGCTTTTGGGGGTTGGTGTAAATGTGTAAAATGCTTTTTAATCTGTTTTTACAGGGACAATTTTCGTTTTTTACAACATGTCTGTTTTACTGACAACTGCTGTCAGGCTTCCTTGAGAATCAAGAATCTTTATTGGCTTATCCATGAAACAACCTACCAGTTCCTTGGTTCTTCCTTCTTCCAGTCACAAAAAGAAGCAAATTACTTAGCTTTTGCCACAGCAGCTCCCTCCCTCCATCTATTCCCCTTATTTTTGTATGTTTTTGCTTAATTTTATTTTCCTAGTATTGGTATTGTCAGGGCGCAGTTTCTCTTGCTGTGTTAGCATGAAAGCCCTGTAGGACTTGGCACTCAAACATTTATTTTTATTTATTTATTATTTATTTATTACATTTGTTAACTGGGAAAGTCTGACTGGGCCAGGAGCCCATTTTTATCAGAGGCTCGGGGAGAAAAGCTCCAAAAAACAGTACAATATATTCTTTTGAAATTAAACAACATAATTCAGTTTACAGTAAATTATATGAAATTAAAAACACTATAATGTAGTATAAAACTAAGTACAGACTAGTAAAAAATATGGTGTATACAAATTGCAAGTTACACAAGAATAGCATTGCTAGGCCAGATGTCTGAGAATCCTGTAGGATGGTGTTATGTATATAGCAACATAGCACTGGTGTCAAAAACACAGTTAAGAAGGAGGGTTAATAAGAAAGTAAGGTTAGATAGAAGGAATCAGGGCAAAAGCCGTAGCAGTGGGAAGGGGTGGGGGGAGCATAAGTGGATTAACTAGGGATCAGACAGGAGCAGAGCCACTTATTGGCAAGGTAGTTGAGAAGTGGTAGTTTGAGCTCATGATGGTGTTCATTTTTAGTAACTGTAGGAGGGAGAGTATTCCAAAGTTTGGTAACTTTATTAGAGTAAAGACAGTCCTCGTGATAGTTGCAGGATAGGGTGACCTTTAGCGTAAGTTTATTGGAAGATCTGAGGGTCCTGGGGTTGAGAGTGGGTTGGACAAGACTGGAGAAGGCAGGAAGTTAGTGAGTTGGTGAATTAGCTTGTGACCATCGTAAGTTGGTTGGGGAGCTCTAGCCATTTTAGTTGAGAGAGCACAGTACAGTGGTGAGTCCTGTGCGGGGTATTCATGGCAATTTTGTGATAGCAAGATTCCAGATTATTTAGTTCAGATTTGCGAAGGTTGGTGAGAGTATGAGATCCGTAGAGGAGGGTAGAAAACAGTTGAGAATGGGCAGTGGCAAGCCTGACATTGTGAATAAGATATGGTCTGGTCCTATATAAAGTGCCAAGTTTGATGTGGACTTTTTTGATTGTCAGAGAGACATGTTTTTCGAGAGTTAGATTCTTGTCAATAGTGACCCCTAGGAGTTTAATATGAGTTGTGGGTTTGATATTAGTTCCGTTTGACGAGTGTCTTGATAGAGGGGCATGACAAGGTTTGGATTTTTTATTTTTAAAGATTATTAATTTGGTTTTATTTGGGTTGAGAATTAGTTGATGTTCTGATAGGTATTTTTCTATGATTTGTAAGGCTGATTGCTTTTTTAATTGAAGTTCATGGGGTGAGGGGGCAGAGCATATAAGGGTAGCATTGTCAGCATGTTACAGTGGTGGCTTGCTTGGTTGTAGAGCTGAGGTTGTTTGTGAATAAGATGATGAGGAGAGGGCCATGTATCGAACCTTGGGGGATGACAACAGAGATGGGGAGTAAGGGGGAAAGCATGTTTTGCCATTTGGTGGCCTGCTGCCAATTGGAGAGAGCTGAGGAACCATGACAGAGCAGCTGAGCTAATGCTGTAGGTTGAGAGTTTGTTGAGAAGAAGTTGATGGGGAAACCGTGTCCAAGTCTTTTGACATGTCCAGAAATATGGAGGAGACTGCCTGGCCTTTGTTTAGGAGATGATGGAATGGTGTTAGTAAAAGAGATTAGAGCAGTAGAAGTGCTATGTTTGGGTCTGAAACTGTTGTGAATTGGATACGTGATTGTTAGAGAGGAGGTTGAGTAGTTGTCTGTAGATGCATTTTTCTAAGATTTTTGCTAGGGGGAAAGAATGGCAATAGGGCATGTCTTTGTAGTCACCTCAGCTTGTGCTAGCTAATTAATGGTTTGGGTGCAAGGAAGGTGTCTTTGAAACTCTGGATGCTGGCCAGCTTTTCTATCCTTGGTAAGATGATACCCATATAACTAAGGCTATTATTTGAACATATACTGTTATGGTAAGTTTACACAACTGTACTTTGTTTAGTTTTCCTTCATGTAGCCTTTGATTCAGACTTTTTTATGATTTTTATGTTGTTTTACTTTTACATGTCTCCAGAACTGCTTGCATTACTAAAGATGGTTGCCACCAGCTATGTCCATAAAAGAATAATGTTTTATTGTGTATTGAATGTGTGTGTTTGTTTGCTCCCAAGTATTAAGACTCTCCTTTCTGCTTTCTCCCACTGCTTATATGTCTAAAAGACCCAACAAGCCTGATAATTTTTTCTTCCAATGTATTCCCTCTTTAATTTCTATGTTTTCCTAAATGATGGGTCCTTTTAGGAAAAGCCAGAAGACAAATTCACTGTCATAACAGAGATGTGAGCAGGTTTGAGAGGTCTATGCAGTATTCTTCCTGTCTTACTTCTTGAGTTGGAAGAGTGTTCTAGTGAGGACACACATTCCATTGTGTATTCCACATTGTATTTTATACTTGTTCTCTCATTTACTGCTTTAGGCCATGGTGGTGCAGCGGTTAGCGTCGCCTCACAGCAAGAGGCTCTTCAGTTCGATTCTCAGCTGGAGCACCTTCTGTGCAGAGTCTGCATGTCCTCCCCACAGTTGAGTGAATTTAAAGACATGCAGGTAGGTGCCTGCATGTGTGGGGTGCTTTCTTTGAACGTTGGGCGCCGGGTTGGCATCTCGACTCTGTAAAAAGTCACTGCCAGTCATTAATGGACTGGAGTTCCACTGTGGCGACCCCTAACCGGGAAAAGCCGAAAGACAGTTTCTCTCATTTACTGCTTTATATGTCATATCACCTTTCACTGGTAATTTTAATTACCATCAATTTCCACATTTTTTTTCTCTTGGAAATAGTTTTCATTTCCATTTGCACATCCCCACAAGGATCAATATAGTAATATTTTTAACATAATTTTGTCATACCATATTTTTCTTTTTTTGTTGGCTTTCTCCAATCTCAGCTTTCCTTTCTCTGGGCAAGGGAGAACCACTTGTTTTGGTGTCAGAGAAGGGAGTAGACAAAATCTTATTGCATACCTGTGTTAAGGTGCTGATTATTGGGTAAGTGCCTTTACCCTGAGTATGTTTGTTTATTTATTTATTTTTTTTAGAGGGCCTCCTGGAAAAGAAAACAAAAAGTCAAGCACCTGACATTTTAATGGTATTAGGAAAGGCCTAGTACTCTCTTCTTGTGGGAGCTTTCTCAGATGATTTTAGTGTTCATTTTCAGTTGTTTGGAGTCACTAGCTGCAATTGTTTGATATCCCTGCCCCCCCCCCCCCCAGTTCAGGGGGAGATGCATGTTGGACCAGGGATAATAGCTTTTTGTGCTTCAAGGAGGCACTGAGGACACATACTGTACTTTGGAAGACTTTACTTTTTAAATAAATCATATAGTTTACATTACACACAGCTACTTTATGCAAAGACCCTGAAGATGGAGGTCCATTGGCGGAATTTCTTGGTCGCAGGTACACTCATTGTTGACCTTTCCTGATGATGGTGTGGACTCAGAAAGTTCTAGAATGCAGATCTAATCAGGTCAATCACAGTATGGTACAATGCAGATAATGGAGAGGTTTATGACTAGTGTTTGATCACAACTAGTTTATGTATTTGATACATACTTGTGTAGAAATTTGCTTTGTGTTCGAAGGCTGAATGAAATGTTTAACAGCTCTGGGTTGCCTGCCTACTGCTGTTAGTGATCTAAACATCAGAGTGTGGAGTGCTTAGAAAAGCAAAAAAAGTGATTAACAAGGTTGTCTATTCCCATGTTTTGGAGCATTATCAATGTGCTGTATTCAAAAATTACAGATTTTGTGTTTGTCATAACTCTGAAGTTGTTGAAAGTGGTACCAGTAGAAAAACTTGCAAATGCTGTGAGGGGGACCCTGCACCAGAACATCGAAAAGCCCTGGAAGTCTCACTAGAGGCTGACCAGCTGCTTGATGGTATAATTCCAAATGTGATAAGTCAAGCTGGAGGAGTGCACCCATTTGTTTGCAGTTATGCTGAGTGCATTTACACCCATTTGTTTGCAGTTATGCTGAGTGCATTTACACCCATTTGTTTGCAGTTATGCTGAGTGCACTTACACCCATTTGTTTGCAGTTATGCTGAGTGCATTTACACCCATTTGTTTGCAGTTATGCTGTGCACTTACACCCATTTGTTTGCAGTTATGCTGAGTGCACTTACACCCATTTGTTTGCAGTTATGCTGAGTGCACTTACATCAGTGTGCCTTCCCGGATGTCTTGTCGTTATCCACACTAGTACCCTTAAAGACCTAAACTGAATTGTATAGCATGTGTTGGTAAGAGTGTTCTTTGTATGGCCTCCACAATCTATGTTCCTTCACGTCCTGTATTTTTAGGTGGTAAAGTCCAGATGTCACGGTAGACTGCTGTGCATGTTTCTGTTTTGTTCTTCCAGGTCTCCCTGCTTTCCCATCCTCGTTATCCTTTCATGTTCATTTGTGGACTGTTCTGCATCTCAGCCCAGCTTGGCTTGAAACCACATTTTTATGGCAATCACTTTTTCACAAAACACATCTGTCTGTGTCCTGTGCCATCAGTAAGAAACACAAGGTCTTTTACCATCTTTGAACCCTTCCTATAGCAAATTGACATTGGTCCTTGCTGTTAATAGTGATTACGTTCTCATTTTTACAAACTTTAAAACAGTTGTTCATTTGAGCAGATGTTTTGTGCTATTACTAATTATTTTTGCTTGTGGACTCTTTCAGGAACGATATGAAGCAGCAATACAAAGGTCGGCAAAAAAAACTTGGGCTGAAATCCGTCAGCAGAGGTGGTCTTGGGCTGGAGGACTAAGTCAAAACGCTAGTGTACACAGAGGTGGTAAGTTTAATGTTTGAATGGCTGTATGTAGGTGTAGGCAAATAAAGTAGCATTAACATGTATTTGCATGTGCGCATGTGGCTTATTTATGCATTGTTTTGTTTTGTCTCTCTTTTCTTTATGGACAAAGTTATAGAATCAAGCATATCTGGAGAGTTAAAGCATCCATTTAGGTCATTTGTACTGATTGAGTTGCACATATTTGATAGTGTGAGCTACAAGTAAAAGTGGCACTTTTGTTATGGCATATTACAGTGGAAGGCTGCTTTACTGTTTGTTCTGAACAATAGTCTACCATGTAATTAGCAGGATGATATAGTGATGACAATTTTAAATACTTGAAGTTGTACGTAAAGTTGCAAAATCATAACTAGGTACATTTTACCTCTGATGGATGCAAGTTTTTCTTTTTTTTTTTGTTTTTTCTGCTTTTAGTGAGGTGAATTGAGCAAAAATGCTTTTGAAGTTCACATCTTAAGGCTTGCAGTTACAGCTTCGAGAGAAAGAGATCATATTGCCATCTCATTTTTTGTACTGTTCCATTCTTTATGAAGGACCTGGAGAGCTGTTGGAAAGGGTCTACATTGGGTTAAAGTGTTTATGATTTAGTATTTTTTCATGTGTAAGCAGCTGCCATTAGGGCAGATAGAGAAGGTAGAGAATACGGTAAAGAGAAGCTGACATGGTTTTTAATGTGATACGTGTGCGTGGTGTTAGAAGGTAATCAGAAAAGCAAAGGCCTTTTGAGATGGGTTTAGTGTTCCTTTTTATCAGAGGAGGTGGTATAGTCTTTTTTTTTTTCCACGATCTTTTACCTTCCATGCCTGTTGACCATCAAGCCCCTTCTCCATCAGACTTAAGCCTGTTTGGTCCCTTGCATATCCCAATTGTGGCAATGAGGACTGGCGGGGGGATGCTGTCGTACAGAGACAGACATGCATGCTAGTTGTATCCTTGCCTGTAGAGGTAATGAGGACATTTTAGTGACCCAACCTCTTCCATGGTGCCAATTGTGGGCCCTCATATCATTGTGAGGTCTACTACACTCTTCCTTTGTGCAAGTGTGATTATGAACGTGTGTGCGTGGACACACGAGCACACCCCCCCCACACATACACACACACACACACACACACACACACACACACACAAAATCTCTCTCTCTCTCTCTCTTTGTCTCCCTCTGATGAAGACCATCATCACCAGCTTGGGAGAACCATGTCCACATATTCTTGTACTGTTACATTGGCTACAAGATTCTGCTTGCCAGTAATGGACGGTAGACTAAACTCCCCCAGGATAGGTGATTGGACATGTGCTTCAGTGTCCAAACTGCTATGTGGACTCTGGTTATTTGGGGCTGTAATAAGAGCTTTATTCTTCTGTGCCATTGAGCAAGATTCTAGAATGACATCGTCTTTAGTATGAAAGGTTCAAGGAAATCCCACACACCAGTGGCTCTGAGGAGTGTGTTTTGAACTGTAGTAAGTGCTTTATCCTGTCACAGATGCATACTGTGTAGGGAAAGAGCAGATTTCTCTTTATTATTACCCCTAATTATTCCTTAGGAAGCCAAAAGCTTTCAGGTATTCTGTGCCTATATTGTCCTGGGTTTCCTTTGAATATTGTAGTTCCCTCTCACCTCCCAAAGATATGCAGTTCATGTTGTGTAAGAAATGGGTGTTTGTCTCAGTAGGATTTAACCAAACAGTGCAATTAGCTAAGTTAAATAATTTGTAGAGGGGAAAAAAGAAACTTTGTCACTAAGAGCAACTTTCTTGTGTTGTAAGGAGTGGGACCCAGAATAACTGAGGAGCAAAGGAGGATAATGTTTCATTCGGCAGCAAACTGAGTTTGAGCATATTTTGACCTTGTTGTAGAAAGCCATTACTGTACGGATCTTGACTACACACTAGATTAAGCACCTCACTTCCTTTTTGATTACATCTTAATCTACAAATATGTGGGAAATGAATCTTGTGATATACATGGAAAATTGTCAAAAGTGTTTGAATAAAGGGTGGTGCTATCCTGAACATCATTTTCTGTATATTTTGATGAAGTAGACTTTATCTGCCCAGGTACACTTCAGTTCTTATTTTGAAGTTGGAAGTAAAACTGACATTTAGTGTGACTATAAAGAAATACTGATCAGACTTGTATGAGAGCACTGAAGATTTGATTGCTTGGAGACTCAAAGGAGTGAAACACAAACTAATTCTTGCTTCCTGGATAAAAGTAAATACCTGTTGCATACATGTAAAAGAATTTTCTAAGGAAATGGCCAAGGAGGCTGTCAAGCATGCTGTTTTTTGTTTAACACTGGTTAAATTGATGAGTTGGTAAGGCATTTTGCAGAAAACTGAAGAATATGTAAGGTATTTGAAAGATGTATAATTCATTTAACATTTTCTGAAAAAAAGGGACTACACGTCCGTGTAAGTTGCAGAAGCAGAACTTTTATTTTACTGCCTGATTCCAGTATCTTACATACAACAGTTTTAATTTTTTGAGATGTCCTCATTTTAGGTGTCAGAGCACAAGCTGAGTTGCAGTTGAATTTGCATGACTAGTGAGACCCTCAGGGAGCTGCTCATAGGCTGGAAGCCCATGAAGTACTTTGTGCTAAATTCATCATATCCAGAAACTGTGACATTTTGTGGCTTTTTTTTGAACCAGCTTGAAATGTGTTGGTTGTATGATGCTGATAACTGGAGGAACTGTTGAAAGGGATATACATGTCTTGCTACATTTGCACTGCTGCAGTCAGTGCTTTGTGATTTTTGAGTTTTAGCACTGACAGCAGCAGCAAGTAAACAGTGCGATCCTGGTCTAGCAGATTAGTTGTCATGCACACAACGTCTGCAGCTTTTACTGCCTGCATACACCTCTTTTCTTGCTTAACCAGTTGTCTTGAAGTTTCAGCACTCAGCTAGGTGAACTTCTTAAATACATAGATGTTTCTTCTTTGCCCAAGAGGGATGAATGTCGCTCCCATTTAATACATCTGCATTTTAAAATATGAAACACTTCATGCTGGGAATTAGGAGTTTGTGAACTACCCACTTCTGATGTACTCTGCCCCATATACTGGCATGGTTGCTATTTGTTGCAGTTCTTTTTTAACTGAGTAAATGAACTTCTTAAATTAGGGCGGCCGCGGTGGTGCAGCAGTTAGCGTTGCCGCTTCACAGCAAGAGGTTCTCCGGTTCGATTCTCAGCTGGGGTGCCTTCTGTGCGGAGTCTGCATGTCCTCCCTGTGGTCATGTGGGTTTCCTTTGGGTGCTCCGGTTTCCTCCCACATCCCAAAGACATGCAGTAGGTGGATTGGACACTCTAAATTGGTCCTAGGTGTGAGTGTGTGCGTGTGTGTGTGCCTTCTGTGGAAGGTTGGGCGCTGGGCTGGCAACTCGACACCATAAAAACTCCACTGCCAATCATGAGTGGACAGGTGATCCACTGTGGTGACCCCTAACTGGTAAAAGCCGAAAGAAGAAGAAGAAATGGACTTCTTAAATGACCTGTTTTCAGACACAGTGCAGGATAGCTGTTTACTGATGCTAGAGAATAGTGTTTGTGTTTCATGCATAGTCACACGAGTGCTTCACTAAAATGTCAACCACTTGCCTGAGTTCTCAATGATTTCTGTGAAGAATGGCCATTTAAACTATAGATGGTCAGATAAATTACTGCTGTACTTCATTAATGACATTGTTGTACCTTTAGTTGCCTACTCAAACTAGAAACCATTCTTGTGCTTTGTGACTGCTTTCAAGCATTTTTTTTTTCTTCGAAGTTTCACCTGAAGGTGTACTTTTATAGACAAGTGCTCTGTCTGGATAGACAGTACTGGAAGTGTAAAAGTTTTTGTATATCAGTTTCCACACAATTAATGTGTACATTCACACTCCATGTATACATTGTACCACTTGATAACTTAAATACTGGAATCTGTAACATATTTTAGTGAGGTGATTCGTAATAAAAAGATTTATAAACTTTTTATTAATATACAGTCTCACAATTTGACTTTGTTTGGTGATATTGCCATAGAGATAGTGTAGGAAAATTACAGTAGACCTTAACGTGACCCTGCATATGTGTGGCAGTAGTCTGTGCTGATATCATTGAGAGGAGGAAACTAGTACAGAAAAGAGTAAAATCCCAAGAAGGGAAGACATCTCTGATCAGTATCAGTAAGAAACTACGATCCCTCATAAAATCACCCCAGGCTAGCTTCGAAAGAAAAATTGCCAAGGACTCCAAAGATAACCACAAGGCATTCTCTAGCTATGTCAAGAATCTAAGTGGCAATTCTCAGATCTGCTTGGAGTTGGTGCAGAATGGCACAAAATACACTGAACCGACTGATATCACCAACATCCTGGCAGACAGGTTCAGTGCAAACTTCACCCCCCTCTCACCCCCAAAAGGGCCCATAACCATACCAGAAGAATGTAGTGCCCCTGAAATCACAGACACTCAGGTTAAAACAGCCCTGTCCAAAGCCAAAAACACAGCATTAATAGGACCGGATGGTGTCCTAGGCTGTGTCCTACACAAGCTCAAAGATGAACTAACCCCTCACCTAATCACACTGTTCAAACTCAGCCTCTCCACAGGTTACATGCCCATAGAGTGGCGCACAGCAATGGTTATTCTGCATCACAAAGGTGGAGCCACAACAGACCCCGGGAACTATCTCCCTATAGGCCTGACTAGCTTGGTCTGCAAGACTATGGAACGTATCATCATGGATCTCATTAAGAGAGACATTGGGAACCTCATAACACTGGACCCAACCCAGTTCGGCTTTGTTAAGGGCAGATCATGCCTCCTAAACCAGGAGGAATTCCTTGAGACAGTTACCAAGGCTATAGATGAGGGAAAGGTGGTCCACACAGCCTACCTAGACCTTGTAAAGCCCTTCGACACCATTCCTCATTCTGGTATTATAGACAAGCTCACCAGCCTGTACATAAACCCCTACGTCACGAGATGGGTTGCAAACTGGCTCATGGACAAAACCCACATGGTAAGAGTTGCAGGAGCTAGGTCTGACTCTAAACCGGTTACAAGTGGCATTCCCCAGGGCTCAGTCCTAGGACCCCTCCTGTTTGGTATATACTTCTCAGAGGTTCAGTCAAGCACAGGAGGACTATGGCTGAACAAGTTCGCAGACTACTGCAAACTAGGGACTATAATTGACTTTCCGGCTGACACAGACATCCTCCAAAAGGGTCTCACTGAGACAGATACCTGGTGTCAAAATCATGGCCTCAAGCTAAATGCCAAAAAGTGCATAGTCTTCCCCTTTGGAAAAAACAAAGTACCCACAAACTACCACATAGGTGGTAGCCCCCTAAATACGGAAAATGTAATAAATGATCTGGGGACCCAAGTAGGTAGTAATCTCTCCTTTGATAATTACATTGCCATAGTGGTTAGAAAATCCTTCTATGTGGCCCACCTAATCACAAAAGGGTTTGCATCCAGATCAAAAGAGGTCATTGTGCCCCTCTACGCATCACTCATCAGACCTATCATAGAGTACAACGCCCAATTTGGGGTGTACCTTACAAGACACCTGCAACAGCTGGAAATACCACAGAAGTACCTCATCAAGAGGATCACTGGCCTCAAACAGATGCCCCATGCAGCTCAACTGAAGAAACTCCAGCTGTACTCGGTTGCATACCACCTACTCAGAGGTGATCTCTGCCTGACATACAAGGCCATGTCCAACCCAGAATTGATGGACATGCTCCACCTAAAGAAAACCATATCCCCTCGAGCCACACGCTCTAGGGATTTAACCTCACCACAACAATAAATAGGACGTGCTGGAGGGATAGATTCCTGTCCCAAAGACTTCCCATACTCTGGAACAAGATTCCAGTTTACATTAGGCAGAGCTCCTCACTAACACTCTTCAAGGGAAACCTTGACGAGTGGATGGGAAACAGAAAGTTTACCCCAGGGATCACTTCAGTGGCCTTGCTGGACAGAGGCACCGGGAACTAATCTAAGTGGGCAGCGAAAGCCAACACTTTCTGACTAGGCTTATAAAAGCCAAGAAAAACTGATGTAATGACGTTGGCTGCCTTGCTTTATAGCACTGACGACCTGACGTCAGACTACAGGCAATGGTAGACAATGCAAAAAAAAATTGACTCTCATGATGTTCTTCATGTTTCACTGTTGCAGTCATTACAATTGGATTATCCTGCTGGCAGGCTACCCTCAGTCGGCCTGAATTCCAAAGTCTAGGTCCGGCGTCAGTTGCTGTCACCTCTTCCCTGACGTCAGTGCACCAGGGGTATAAAAGATGTAGCCGACGCCATTTTCTTCAGTCTTTCTTGCCGCGCGGTGCCCAAAGCAAAAGTAGTTCGCAAGTGCCGGTCGGCCGACTCCTGAGATTTTCGTGTTCGAATTTCAGATCCGAAGTCTTCACTAAAAGCTAAGTACCCCATTGGGGAAACTTTTTTTTTGCTCCAGACCGATGTCAGAAAAAGTTAATAATTGTATTTCTTGTGGGAAGCAAATACCTCATAAGGACTTTCATTCTTACTGTATTCCTTGCTTAGGCCCCGACCATGATGTTGCTAGTTGTCTGTTTTGTGTTACATTTAACCAACGCACTATTAAGCGTCGGTACGATTTTGCATTTCACTGTTTTGGCAGAAGATTTAACTATACAATGTCGTCGGATAGCCATCCGACTACCGGAATTCACAAGAAACGCAAGGAAAAGGATAGGCATCCGAGGTCCAAAACCGACTATGAGGCTTTTTCTAAGCCAGTCGCCGGTTCTCAGTGAGGTGCCTTCGCAGCCCCAGACGACCGCTACTTTAGACTCGCAAGCCGCTACCGACACCCACGTGGAGTCGACCAGGCTGCTGGAAGCTCAAGGTATTGGACCTTCGGAAACTATTCCCTCAGATGAGTCCTGAGCCGCTGAGCAGGCATCGGCTTCTGAGGGTGTTTTCAGACCTACTCCATTATATGTTAAAATGACTTCAGCTTCAAAGGCAAAGACTAAAGCACCTTTAAAGGCAAAGAAACAAGTACAACAGCCTCATGGACAGGCCTCCATGACTAAAAAACAGATGCTCAAAATGGCCAAAGACCTAATTACTTTGATCAGGGGTTCTCATCCCCCTCCTGATAAGAGGCCTAGGCAAGAGACAGAATATGAATCTTCAGATCAGGTTTCCATTTCATCTGATTCCTCTTCTGATCAGGAATACTCTCTTCCTCCCTATGAGGATTCTGATGCTGAAGAATCAATCCCTTCAGCCTCTCCTCTTGAGGATTATTCTTTTGGGGAAACTTTACATACCATGAGGGAGCATTTCCACTGGGAGAGCCAAGATTATTCAGAATCTAAGAAAAGGCTCAGAGACTTCCTTTTACTACCACAACACAGGCCCCTAGCTATTCCACCTGTGTTAGACATTGTAGATGATGTATTTTCAGAGTCCAGTCTGACCCCTGACTCCATTCACTCCAGCTCCTGTTAAGCCGGACAGGTACTACAGGGTTCCTGACTCTCATAAATTCCTTTTCAACAACCCTGCTGCTGACCCAGAAACTATCTCTCAGGGTCCCAAAGAGGTCAAGGCTTCCACTGCAAAAAAACATACTTCCTCTGATAGGCATTCTAGGGCACTGGACAGATGGGGAAGAAAGATTTACACTTCTGCTACCCTGGCTATAAGGGCTTTAAATTGACAGTTTCATATGCTCAAATATCAGCAATATATTATGTCACTGCTTAAACAAAAAATGTTGATAAATTCTGAATGTGCAGAAAACAAAGAAATGCAGAAATTATTGCATGCAGCTGAACAAGTTGGAAAGCATACTTTGCAGTGTGGTTTTGATTCTCTGGAGGCCTCCTGCAGGGCCGCAGTTACGGGTTCTGTCATCAGGAGGCATGCTTGGTTAAAGGAACAAAATCTACCTGATCATGTTAAAGCAAAATTATTAGATGCTCCATTACAGCATGATTTTTTGTTTGGTGTTAAAGCAGAAGAGGTGTTAAAGAAAATGGAGGACAAAGCTAAATCTATGCAAACAGTCAAGGATTTCTTACAGGTACAGCCACCAAGATTTAGCAGACACTGGCCTACAAAGAATTGGTCCTTTCCAGTGTCAGACAGGCCACAAAGGGGCAGATACAGACGCCCTAGAGGCAGATCCCACCCCCAAGGTTCATACAGCTCTAAACAATGGGGTGCTTCTACCTCCAAAACTGGAGAAGACAAATCACAGCCATACAGGAAACAGTCCCAATGACTTCCCCCTGTCTGCGCCAAGCACTTATCTTCTGGTAGCACCTTTAGGGAGAAAACTAGCACTTTTTTCTCACAATTGACTCATAATAACCCAGGACAAATGGGTCTTAAACATAGTATCACAAGGCAACAAGTTTCACTTCCATACACTGCCAAGGGCAAACTGTTGTCCAGACCTGCCAAAACATCAATGGGCAGAGGCACAAAAACAAGTCTCATCTCTCATGGACATGAGGGCCATTCAGCAAGTACCAGAGCAAGAGCAGGGACAAGGATTTTATTCAAGACTGTTCTTGGTACCCAGAAAGGACAAAGCCTGGAGACCAATACTGGACCTATCTATTCTAAACACATATCTGGATATTCCAAAATTCAAAATGTTGACTCTACAGCAGCTTCTGCCCATGTTGGGCAAGAAGGCTTGGCTTGTGACTTTAGATCTAAAAGAGGCATACCTGTACGTCCCAATTAGACAAACATGCAGAAGATACCTCAGATTAAAAAGCTGGCTCAATGCACTACCAATTCTCTGCACTGCCTTTGGCTTATCTGCTGCACCCAGGGTCTTCACAAAGTGCCTGGCACCAGTAATTGCATTCTGCAGACAGAGGAATACAAATATATCCTTACTTGGATGACTGCCTCATTCAAGCAGAGAACGAGGACATTCTACTACAGCGTCTGGCGTTTGTAAAGAGATTACTACTATTCCTAGGTTACACAGTCATCAAACAGAAATCAAAACTAGTACCCTCTCAAGAGATAATATTCCTGGGTGCAAGCTTAAATACAACTGCCCAGATGGCTTATCTCACGCCAGACAAACAAAGGCAACTGACTACCTATTTCAACCTGTTGGCAACAAAGGCCCAGTTATCTGCTTTGGGTTTCATGGCATCCTGCATTCTACTAATTCCATATGCAAGACTGCATATGAGGAAACTTAGTGGTACCTAAAAAGTGTTTGGACTCAACATTGCCACAGCCTGGAAACAATTGTTACTCTCATTCCCTGTCTGCAACAGGAGTTTCGATGGTGGGTGAAGGCCTGTCACCAGAACAAAGGACAGCCATTCATTCTACCCCTAGCCACACAGACATTAACAACGGATGCATCGGATTATGCCTGGGGAGCCCACATGGCAGGAAAATGTATTCAAGGCACATGGTCTGCAAACCAAATGCATCTACATATCAATCAAAAAGAGATGCTAGCTTTTCAAAATGCCCTGACAGCCTTCAAAGACCTACTTCATCTGGGACAACTACTGATAAAAACAGACAATACCACGGTCATGTGGTATATAAACAAGTAGGGAGGCACTCATTCTTACCCCCTTTTCAGACTAGCCATGACTTTGTGGGACACAGCATTGGCTTACCAAGTACATCTGCAGGCACAATTCCTGCCAGGAAAGACAAATACTCTCGCAGACGAACTAAGTAGAAGCCTCATGGATCCCCACGAGTGGAAATTGGATCCACACGTCTTCAGCATGGTGACAAGGAAATGGGGATGCCTGGACATAGATCTATTTGCCTCACCTCACAACTGCCAACTAAAGAGATTCTGCACAAGGACTTATCACAGACAAGCATGGAAAGTGGATGCCCTATCTTTCAGCTGGAAAAACTTAACAGTATATGCCTTTCCTCCTCTGCCTCTCCTCCTCAAGGTACTCCTAAAGGTCAGGCAGGAGAAGCCAAAAATGATACTGATTGCCCCAGACTGGCCATGCCAGTACTGGTATCCAATCCTAAGGAGCTTGTCTCAATGCCCAGCCTGGACCTTACCTCAAGTGCCTCATCTACTGTCCCAGCAGAACAATCAAATCCTACACAGCCAACTCAAGACCTTAAATCTGGCAGCATGGCGGATAATGTAGTCATACAAAACACACCTCTCACTAAAGCGGTCATGGATGTTATTTTGGAGGCCTAGTACTAGAAAATCCTATGCTGGAAAATGGAAGAGATTCTGTGGTTGGAACCAGGCACATGGAATTGACACAGCTGTACCAAATATTCCTCAGATTTTACAATACTTGACTGAGATGCTGGAAAAAGGCCTATCCTTTTCATCTATAAAAATGCATGCCTCTGCCATTTCAGCTCATTACAATACAGAGCCACCAATCTTTTCTCATCCTTTATTAAGGCAGTACCTCAGAGGGGCCAAAAATTTAAGGCCTCCAAGGAGATCACCAATACCTGCTTGGGACCTCAGTTATGTCTTGGAAAAACTCACCCTGCCTCCTTTTGAGCCAGCCGCTACTGCTGATATAAAGTTTTTATCTTGGAAAACAGCTCTGCTCCTAGCAATAACTTCTGCAAGACAAGTCTCAGAGCTACAGGCAGTCATGGCTGTGGAACCTTTTATCATTTTTTATCCAGACAGGGTTTCTCTGCGGACAAACCCGACATTTATGCCTAAGGTAGTGTCCAGTGTGGCCCTTAACCAAACTATTCATCTGCCTACTTTTTATCCAAACCCACAGAGTAAGGGGGAGAGAATTCTGCATTCTTTGGATATACACAGACAGCTACGCTTCTACGTGAACAGAACCAAAGCTTTCAGAAAGACAGAGCAGCTACTAGTGGCATATGCTGCAGGATCACAAGGAAAGGCTATCTCAAAGCAGACTATTTCAAAGTGGATAGGCCACTGCATTCGTTTCTGCTATTCACAACATGGCAAGCCAGTGCCTAAGGGCATTAGGCCACATTCAACCAGAGCAGCAGCCACTTCAGCTGTCTTCCTCAGAGGAGTACCAACCAAAGACATTTTAGAACCTGGAGTTCAGTGCACACCTTTACAAAGCACTATCGTTTACCACTCTACTCTAAATCCAGGGCAGGCTTTGCCACTGCAGTTCTGCAGGGCCTCATAGCCGCTCCTAATGCTATTTAGCTCCAGCCTCCCAACCATAGTTTTGGGATTCAACCCATGTGTAATGACTGCAACAGTGAAACACGAAGAACATAGTACAGTTGTGTAGACTTACCATAAATGTAGATGTTCGAGTGTATTCACTGTTGCAGTCCAGGTTACCATCCCCCATATCTTTGCTGCAACTTATTTGCACCTCTAATCTATACAACCTATGTGGTGTATTTGCTTGTATATGAAGGTATAATATATTTTGTTGCATGCATGTTTTATTGGCATATTTTTAGCCTACCCTTTTGGGGGCACCTGACATCTGGGGCAAGAAAAACTGAAGAAAATGGCGTTGGCTGCATCTTTTATACCCCTGGCGCACTGACGTCAGGGAGGAGGCAACGGCAACCGAAGATGGACCTAGACTTTGGAATTCAGGCCGGCTGAGGGTAGCCTGCCAGCAGGAGAACCCAAATTTAATAACTGCAACAGTGAATACACTCGAACATCTACATTTATGGTAAGTCTACACAACTGTACTTTTCATAGCTTGCTGTACTTGCCAGTCTTAACTATAGTTTAGTAAGCAAAGTCAGTATAAAAATAGCATATTTTTGTTCCTCCAAAACTTGGTTGTGGAACTTTTCACTAAATATGCATTTATACTGCAGTTAAATAATTAAAAACAAAGACGCCTCAGCCTAGAATTGAACAAAGATCTCCAGTCATTTCTAACTAAGCCACATACAGCCTACAGTTTTCATACCCATGTGGACTATTTTTAATTTGATACCTCCCTTCCTCAAGGAAAAAAATGATTTTGCTTATTTTAGTTCCATAGGATACATAGATCCAGTCTTAACATTCCAGAACCTGTGTTGCCATCTGACAAAATATTGCCAATAAACTCTTTAATTTTTGTCACAAAAACACATTGCCTATTCCACTGCCATGTGCTCTTCCTGGTCATCATAACATTATAAAAACTTTATAGTGTATAATCTCACATACATACACACCCCAATGTGACCATGAGTTGCATCCACTTATATAACTGTGTGCAGACATTTGCTTGTTGTCAATTGAGGGAAAAAAATAATAAATAATGACCTAGAACTATATTTCATTTTGCTGCTTTGACAGCAACCAGTGAGTCATTGAACTAAGAATTTGAAGACACTACATTGCCCAAGGAAACACAAATGCACAAACCTCTTTTGCCAGTGGCCTTCTTTTTCACTGTGACTAGCTCAAGGAAACTGATCTCTCATTGGCTGTAGAATGTAGCCAATGGAAGAACAGTCTGAAGTTAAAGCAGAGTAGCTAAGCAGGTGATCTTTCAAATGTTGAAATCAGAGCACTCAGTGAAATGTGGAATCATTGAGGGGTATGGTGTCATATTGCAACTCCCTGTGTCTTGTACTCAGATATTCAGGTTCCTGGCTTTTAGTTTTTCAAAACTATACATTTGGGTGACTTCTCTGGCATGTCTTCCGACATTGCTGTAGCTATCGACTGTTCTGGCATTGAGAGTTTTGGTGTCAGTGACTGGGAGTCTGTCTCTGTGGTGCCGCCTCTTCAACACTGGCCCCTACAACATTGATTTTTCAGCTACTGGAGTTGCTGGCTGCAGCCTTCCAATTGTCAGGACCCCAGTCTTGGACATCAGCACTGCCTTCTCCTTATTGTGGCTATAGTCCTGTCTGTATAGGCTGTGGCAGGTAACCCTTCCAGTCCTGTGTACAGTTTTTCACTCATTTCCTCCAGCCTGTACACACATCCCATGTTAGCAGTCTTCCTCCCCATTGTCTGCAGGGCAGTTTTCATAAACATTTCAATTCTTAGAAGACAGCTGAGTCTTCTGATAGGAAATGCCTTCCAAATACAAGCATGGTTTTGGTCTGGTCCGCAGGTGCCAGCAACAGGAGGGTGCAGGAATAAGCAGTTTCCTTAGGCCAGGACCCAGCAATGATGTGCGTCCATTTAATAAGGGAATGCGGGTGTGGGGGTAAAACCCTTCCTGCATGAGTGAAGTGTAGGATACCTCCCTTTCTAACTTTATCTGTTGTTAATTTTTATGTATATTTTCCTGTTTAATTGAAATAGGGCATCTGCAAAAAGGGTAATGGTTTGACATAAAATACCTGATGTTCATCGTGTTACCCTGCTGCAGTCATCACACTTGGGGTTATCGTGCCATCAGGCAGTCCCGCAGTCGGACGGAATTCCAAAGTCTTGGTCCGGCGTCAGTTGCTGTCGCTTCTTCCCTGACGTCAGAGCACCAGGGGTATATCAGAGGCATCCAACGCCATTTTCTTCAGTCTTTCTTGCTTTGCGGTGCCCGAAGCAGAAGCAGTTCACAAGTGCCGGTCGGCCGACACCTGAGATTTTCGAATCGAGTTTCAGTCCGAAGTCTTCAAAGCTATGTACCCCATTGGGGAACCTTTTCTTGCCTCAGTCCGATGTCAGAAAAAGTTAACAATTGCATTTCTTGTGGGAAGCAAATACCTCATAAGGACTTTCATTCTTTTTGTATACCTTGCCTAGGCCCAGACCACGATGTCACTGGTTGTCGGTTTTGTGCTAGGTTCAATAAGCGATGACATTGCAGTAGGGGAAGCTGGTGCTGTAGAAACACCTTTGGTTTCTGAAGGTGTCTTCAGACCGACTACCCTCACCATAAAATCTTATGCTAAGCTTAAGACTCCTCTAAAACCAAAAAAGCCTACACTTCAGTCTCCAGGTCAAGGCCATATGCCTAAGAAACCGATGCTGAAGATTTGATTTCTTTGATCAGGGGTTCGCAACCCCCCCCCCCCGACAAAAGGCCTAGACAAGAGGAGGATTATGCCTCCTCTGATCAGGTGTCTGTTTCCTCAGGCTCCTCTGAGGAACAGGACTACTCCTTTCCCCCTTATGAAGATTCTGATGCTGAAGACTCCATTCCCTCAGCTTCTCTCCCTGAAGATTACTCATTTGGGGAAACGTTACACACCATGAGGGAACATTTCCACTGGGAAGGTCAGGATTACTCTGACTCAAAGAAAAGGCTCTGAGAGTTTCTTTTACTCCCCCAGCACAGACCACTTGCTATCCCCCAGTTTTGGACATAGCGGATGATGTCTTCTTAGAATCTAGTCTAAATCCAGATTCTCTGCCTCCTGCTCTAGCCAAATCAGATAGATACTATAGAGTGCCTGACTCACACAAATTCCTTTACAAAAGCCCTGCTGCTGATCCAGATAATCTCCCAGGGTCCCAAAGGGGCTAAGGCTTCTATGGCTAAAAATCCTGTACCCTCAGAAAGGGACTCCAGAGCACTAGATAGGTAGGGGAAGAAGGTTTACACCTCAACTGCTCTAGCTATGAGAGCACTAAATTGTCAATTTCACATGCTTAAATACCAGCAATTCCTAATGTCTCAAATAAAACAAAAGATGGGCACTCACCCTCAACAGTCTGAATTCAAGGAAATGCAAGATCTGTTGCATGCAGCTGAACAGGTGGGCAAACATACTTTACAATGTGGTTTTGATGCCTTGGAAGCTTCCTCTAGAGCAGCTGTTACTGGGTCTGTTATACGTAGGCATGCTTGGTTAAAGGAACAATCTCTGCTTGATCATGTTAAAGCAAAGTTACTGGATGCACCCTTACAGCAGGATGTTTTATTTGGGGTTAAAGCAGAGGAGGTTTTAAAGAAAATGGAGGATAAGGCAAAATCTATGCAGATAGTCAAAAATTTCTTACAGGTACAGCCCCCACCCTTCAGCAGAAATTGGTCAACAAAAAATTGGTCCTTTCCAGCTTCTGATAGACCACAGAGGGGGTAAATACAGGCGCCCAAGGGGCAGTGGACAAGCACAAATCCCTTACAAACCTCGCCAGTGGGGCACTACAACACAGAAGGGAGGAGAAGACAGGTCCCAAACCACTAGAAGGCAAACACAATGACTTAAACCTCAAACTGCCAAGCAAAACCCTCTTGGCAGCTCCCTTGGGAGGAAAATTAGCACTTTTTGCAGACAACTGATGCATCGTCACAAAGGAAAAATGGGTCCTAGACATTATCTCACATGGATGCAGATTCCATTTCCACACCTTGCCAAGGATAAAAGGAATGCCAAACCTGCCACAAAATCAATGGGCAGAGGTACAAAAACAAATTACAGCTCTCATGGACATGAGAGCCATTCAACTGGTACCTACACAGGAGCAAGGCCAAGGATTTTACTCAAGGCTCTTTCTAGTCCCCAGAAAGGACAATGCTTGGAGACCCATTCTGGACCTTTCAATTTTAAACACCTTCTTGCAAGCACCCAAATTCAAGATGCTAACACTACAGCAGCTTCTTCCCATGTTGGGCAAGAAAGCTTGGCTAGTAATGTTGGACCTCAAGGAGGCATACCTGCATGTCCCTGTCAGACAAAATTGCAAAAGATACCTCCGTTTCTTTGCAGGTTCAACCCATTACCAATTCTCTGCACTGCCCTTTGGCTTATCTACTGCGCTCAGGGTCTTCACAAAATGCCTGGCACCAGTAATTGCATACTGCAGACAGAGAGGAATTAAAATATACCCATACCTGGACGAAAATAAATCAAAACTAGTACCGTCGCAAAATATGACATTCCTGGGTGCCAGCTGGAATACAACGACCCAGATGGCTTATCTGATGCCAGACAAACAACTACAATTAACTCAATACTTCAGAACAATGGCAACAATGACCCAACTCCCTCCAAGAAAAATTCTGCAGGCCTTGGGCTTCATGGCATCTTGCATACTACTAATACCATTTGCAACACTGCATATGAGGAAATTACAATGGTACCTAAAAAGCGCATGGACTCAACACAGCCACAGCTTGGAAACAATAATAAAACTCATTCCCTGACTTCAACAGGAGTTTCTATGGTGGTCACAGGCTTGTCACCTCAACAAGGGTCAGCCTTTCACCCTACCCCCAACCAGGCAAACTTTGACAACAGATGCATCGGACTATGCCTGGGGGGGCACACATGGCAGGACAGTGCGTTCAAGGCTTATGGACAGCAGATCAAAGGAATCTGCGCATCAATCAAAAAGAAATGCTAGCTGTACAAAATGCTCTGACAGCCTTCAAGGACCTCTTGCATCCAGGACAGCTTATCGTAAGGACAGAAAACACCACAGTAATGTGGTACATAAACAAACAAGGGGATACACACTCCTACCCTCTATGCAGGCAAGCAATGACCTAGTAGAACACAGCTCTGGCTTACCAAGTTCAATTACAAGCTCAATTCCTGCCAGGAAAAAAGAACACATTGGCAGACGACCTAAGCAGAAACATCATGGATCCCCATGAGTGGAAACTGGATCCACAAGTATTCACAATGATAACTCAAAAATGGGGGCTCCCAGACATAGACCTGTTTGCCAGCCCTCAAAACTATCAGCTAACAAAGTTTTGCAGAAGGACTTTTCACCATCAAGCTTGGAAAGTGGACGCACTGTCATTCAGTTGGAAAATGCTAACAGTATATGCCTTTCCTCCACTACCCCTTCTCACAAAGGTGCTCCTGAGGGCCTACCATGGATTTTATCACAAATTACCCACCTGCTCACACAGCAAGACAATCAGATTCTACACAGCCAGCTCAAAACCTTAAACTTGGCTGCATGGCAAATCACCTAAGCAACCAGCCAGCTCCTCTCTCACAAGCTGTTATGGAAGTTATTCTGGAGGCCAGGCGGCCCAGCACTAGGAAAGCCTACTCAGACAAATGGAAAAGGTTTTGCGCCTGGAACCAAGCTAAAGGCCAAAATACCCTTCAGCCTGACATACCTCAGATTCTGCAATATCTAACTGAGATGTTACACAAAGGGCTTTTTTTTCATCTATTAAAATCCACGCCTCAGCCATTTCTGCTCACTACAACACAGATCCTCCCTTATTTTCACATCCACTCTTAAGGCAGTTTCTCAGAGGGGTCAAGAACATTAGGCCACCCAGGAGAGCACCAACACCTACTTGGGACCTCAACTTTGTTCTGGAAAAACTCACGCTACCTCCTTTTGAGCCAGCTTTCTCAGCTGACTTAGTTTATATCATGGAAAACTGCCCTGCTGCTAGCAATCACTTCAGCTAGAAGAGTTTCAGAGCTTCAGGCACTAATGGCAGTAGAGCCTTTCCTCAATTTTCATCAAGACAGAGTTTCTCTACGAACTAACCCCTCCTTTATGCCTAAGGTGGTATCCAGTGTGGCTCTAAATCAAACCATCCATTTACCCACCTTCTTTCCAAATCCACAGAACAAAGGAGAAAGACTCCTGCATTCCTTGGACATTCATAGGCAGCTACGTTACTACTTGGATAAAACTAAGGTTTTCAGAAAATCTGACCAGCTTTTTGTATCCTATGCTACAGCATCACAAGGAAAGGCTATCTCAAAACAAACCATTTCCAAATGGATAGGACACTGCATATGTTTTTGCTACACCCACCATGGAAAACCAGTTCTTGCTACCATAAGGCCCCACTCTACCAGGGCAGCAGCTACATCTACAGCCTTCCTCAGCGGGGTGCCAACCAAGGATATTCTGTAAGCTGCAACTTGGAGTTCAGTACACACCTTCACCAAACATTACCACTTACCACTTTACTCTAAGACTAGAGCTGGCTTCACCACTGCAGTTTTGCAGGGCCTTCTAGCCTCCTCTAACCCTGTTTGACTCCACCTCCCATCCTTCGCTTTGGGATTCTACCCAAGTGTGATGGCTGCAGCAGGGTAACACGATGAACATAGTACAGTTTTGTACCTACCATAAATGTAGATGTTCGAGTGTATACCCTGCTGCAGTCCAGGTTACCCTCCCTCCATCCCCTCTGAACTAGCTGAACTTATCTCTACCACTCTGTTCTATACTACCTCTGTGGTGTATTTGCTTGTGCCTAAGGGTTTAGTTTTATTGTTTCCATATAGCTATATGTATATGTGTGTATATATATATACATATATATATATATATATATATATATATATATATATATATATATATATTTATATATTTTTGCCTACCTGTTAGGGGCACCTGACATCTGGGGCAAGAAAAACTGAAGAAAATGGCGTCGGATGCCTCTGATATACCCCTGGCGCTCTGACGTCAGGGAAGAAGTGACAGCAATTGACGCCGGACCAAGACTTTGGAATTCGGGCCGACTGCAGGACCACCTGACGGCAGGATAACCCCAAGTGTGATGACTGCAGCAGGGAATACACTCGAACATCTACAAACAGAATCCCAGTCCATGTGAGGCAGAGCCCCTCACTGACTCTGTTCAAGAGAAATCTGAAAGTGTGGATGGGAGGGATGGAGATACCAGGTCTGTCTCACTGCTCAACTATCACTGCTGGGCACAGAGGCACATGGGTATATGGTATGTGTATCTAAAAACTTTGACACCACACACACACCACACCTGGCTAGGTTTGGCCCTATTACCTATAGGATATGAAACCTATTTATGGTAGGTACAAAACTGTACTTTGTGCAGCGGGACAAGTTGTATTTCTTTCCTGCATGAGTGATGAGCAGAAATTGTGCTTTAGTCAAAATAATGCCAGTTCTCTTTCTCACTTAAAGACCAAAACACTGTCACTGAAAATTCTGTTGCAAAAAACAGCATTAAAAATGTTCCCAAATCACAAATTTATTGAAAGAATAAGAGCTTTTATTATTATTTATTATTATTATTTTCAATTTGATTACTGGGGAAGTCCACTGGGCCGAATTGACCCATTTTCATTGGAGGCCCGGGGAGAAAAGCTCCAAGATGCGTTATACAATTTAGATACAACTGATAGTTAATATTAAAGATATTGGGCCGGATTCACGAAGGCTTGCACGGAGTCTAAGAGTAGAGTAAGACTCCATGCAGCCAACATGTCCGCCAAGCGATCCAGGAACAGCCGGTAGGGGTGTGCAACAGAGCTCCTAAAACGACTCTTAGGGCTAGGATATGCAAATTACCTCAATTGCAGGCGAAAGCTATGCAAATGAGGTAAATTTGAAATCCAGTAAACCCGAACCTGTCCGAGTAGAAGTAGTGTTATTTGCAGAAATGTACTCCGTTGACAACTGAGTATGGTTCTGCAAATAGCAAAACGGAGCCGTGACAGCTCCAAAAAAAGGATGCATCCAGTGAATGAAGCATGCCAATGGCCAAAAATGCGGCCATTCGCAATGTTCACCGATGCAAAATAAAAATATATTTTTTTTTTATCCCGATCACCGATGTTTAAGTGTAGCGCAGCGCTGCGCAAACGCGGTGCACTCTAAAAAACAGAAAACCAATAATTAAAATCCACAAATGTGGATTTTATTGTAATTCTTAAATTATAATGCAAGGGAATGGCAGTCCGAAGACAACATGGCTACCGAGTAGGGGTTGCTAAGGGGGGAAGCTCAGTCTAACAGATGTAACCAAGCATTAGTAGGCAATCCTATGCAAATGAGGGTAAGGATAGTGAATCCCAAGTTTACATAGCAAATGAGCTCAGTCAGTGGAGTGTAGGAGTAGGATAAGGGGAATATCAGAGTAGACGATAGTTGACATCACGAGGGGGTATGTATGAAAGAAGTGAAGCTCATTGGAGCAGAGTGGCATGTGTTTGCTGTCAGTAACTCATCACTGGAAGAGGTGTGTCAACAGGTACCCTAGCTAAAGGCAAGAAATTGAAGGTGTATGCCGTGGATAACACTAAAGTGTCTTGTAGAAGTGCCTGCAACATGTTTGCGCGCGTTTAAGCCAGAGTAAGCATGTGTAAGGTTGTTTAAAGATGTGTAAGCGCGTTTGCACCTGTGTGCGCGCGTTTTAACAAGAATAAGCAAATTTTACTCCGTGTAAGCATGTGTGTGCGGCGCTGCCCCCCTGAGGAAACAGAAAGGGAAAAGGAAGCACAACAAATAGTAGGAAGTTAACCAGGGAGTACTAGCAGAGCTAGCAGGTGAAAACAATCAGAATCAGGCAATTACACAGGCAGTACTCTAGCCCAGCCCAGCACTTAAAACCCTGCAAACAACATTCCACTATGTTTCTCTCAGAGACACTGCAATAAGCTAATAGAAGTGAAAACTGAAAAAGCTTTACTGAGACAAAGAAATGTTAGGGGCTGCCATTGCTGTTATAAGGCGACATATGCAACATGCTGAGGGTGGTGACAATGCAAATTCTGCTGGACAACTCACAGTGAGGAGACGGAGAAGAGTGTACAGGCCCAGGGTAACCTATAAGGGGCTACATGAGCTGGAGATAGTCGAGCGCTATAGAGTGGACAGAGACCTCATGCAGCAAATTGTTGAGCTGTGCAGGCCACGCCTCACACACAGAACCGACAGAGGGGAACCCATCCCAGTGGAAACCAAGGTATGTGTTGGCCTAAAAATATTAGCAACAGGTACCTCCCAGAGACCAACTGGTGATATGATGGGGATATCACAGGCATCAGCATCCAGGGTACTGCACCAGTTCCTGGATGACATGTCAGAACATGTCGGTGATCATGTATATTTCCTCAATTCCCGTGAAGTACTGGCCAGCAATGTGCATCACTTCCAGCAAATAGCGGAATACCCTGAGGTAGTGGGTGCAATCGACTGTATGCACATACGCATCAAAGCACCAGCCGGTGAGCATGGTAGGGTCTACTTTAACCACAAGGGCTTCCCCTCCATCAACTGCCAGGTTGTGTGTGATGCCCAGGGCATAATACTGAATGTGTGTGCTGGCTGCCCTGGAAGCTAACATGATTCCTATATCTGGCATCTGACACAGCTGTTCCAGACATTTGCCAATGGGGACATCCCTCAAGGTCACCTAGTGGGGGATGCTGGCTATGCACTGGAGCTGTGGCTGATGACACCCATCAGAAACGCACACACACCTGAACAGGAATGCCATAATGAGGCACACACACAAACACGAAATGTAATCGAGCGTGTGTTTGGGCTGCTCAAGTCACGGTTCCGGTGCCTGGACACATCTGGTGGAACCTTGCAGTACTCACCAACTACATGTACCCAAATTGTCATGGTATGTGCTATGCTACATAATATGATCCTGCAAAAACAGCTGCTGCAGGACCAGCATAGGCCCAGGCCAAACAGCCCCCCACCATTGCCAAGGCCATCACAGGCAGAGCGTGATTCGGAGGAGGAACAACCTGTGCCTGCCCCAGTAGGCAGAAGGAGGCATGCCCAGTATGCTTTGGTCTTGGCAAAGAGGCAACTCATAGCACATACACTGGCTCAGTAGGAACCCTGGAAATGATACCTCTCTCTGACATGCACATATAGTAAAAGGGATGCCTAACTTGACACTACCTGTTTTCAAACGTATAGGGAGTGTAGTATGTGCATCCGACATAGGCAGCCCTGCAGCACCACCTGAGGCATGATTGCCATGTGTTAAGCAATATAAAGCAGTGCTAAACAGCTTTTATCACCATTCAGTGTATGTAAACAAAATTGCACACACTAACTAGCACAACTATGGTCAATGTTGAGCAATATTGGGCAATGTTCAGCAATATTGGTTAACGTTGAGCAATGTTGGACAAGCTTGGTCTAAATTGGGCATGGCCGAACAAAAGCCAACATGCTCATATTTGCTCACTGGCCCTTAAGCAGTCTGGTCTGCTCAGTATGAAAATATAAAGCAGTGACAGGCCTCAAACCCAGGATACTGTGCACTATAGTCATAGTACTGAACCACTAAACCATGACAATATTTCAGTGGTCAGCCTGTATGAAGAAATGTTGATAAGTCTATGCAAAGTATCTCATGGAAACCCTGCAGGCATAGCATAATCCCCGTCGAGTTATGACACAAAGGTGAGCCCTGCAGTAAGAATAGAACCTGATTTTAAACACACATATAGTATAAATGTTAATATTGGTCATGTTCACACACATCAACAAATGTAGTGGACCTCAGACAGCAACATACTGAAAGGTCACACTGGGCATGCTCCCACACTTGAATAAATGAGACAGTTGTCAGGTAACAAAACACTGAAAGGCCGAACTGGGCATGCTGACACACTTGGGCCATGACTGAGTACAGCAGTGGGCCAAACATATCTGGCAGTTGCATGTGTTAACCCAGGAACTTCTCACTATCCACCAATCCGCCTTGTGCACACAGTTCTATGACAACAGACACATATATAATATAGTGGAACCCTGTCATAATCAAATATGTTCTGCAGATACTTAGGTTGTTCATAGAAAGTGGGAAAGCAAAGAAGAAAGAAAACCTGCAATCAGTATCATCAGTAAACAATGTGCATCCCAAACATTATCATAGGTTCAGAGGTTGATACTAGGCTATCTGCCCTAGGGCATGTATAAGCCTAGCCAGAGTGTGTTTGGCTTTCGCAATCCTGTTAGATTAGTAGACTGTGCCTATGAATATTAGGTCACACAAGATAGCCCATTTACGTTTAGTTTATTGTGCCTCTGTCTAGCAAGGACACAGAAGATATCCTAGGGGTAAACATACGATCACCCATCCACTTGTCAAGATGTCTCCTGCAGGTGGTCAGTGGTGGGCCCTGCGTATGCGGGACTGGGATCTCATTCCAGAGTGAGTGGAGCCTCTGGGATAGGAATCTGTCCCTCCAGCATGTCCTATTAATGTCTGTGCTGAGGTTTATGTCCCTGGAGCATGTAGCTCTAAGGGATTTGGATATCCTGAGGTGGAGCATGTCCATTAATTCTGGGTTGGACATGGCTTTAAACAACAGGCACAGATCGTATCTGAGTAGGCGGTAAGCGACTGAGTAGAGCTGGAGTTACTTTAGCCGAACTGCGCAGGGCATCCGTGTGTGTCCGTAGATCTACTTGGTGAGGTAATTTGTGGCCATTACAGTTGCTGCAGGTGTCGGGTAAGGTACATCCCAAATGGGGCATTGTATCCAGGCATGGGCCTGATGAGTATAGGGGCACAATGACCTCACTTGATCTAGATGTGAAACCTTATGGGATAAGGTGGGCTATATAGAAGGTCTGTCTAACCACTTTGGCAATGTGATTGTCAAAGGCGAGAGTACTAACTACTCGTGTCCCCAAATCCATAACAACTCCTACCGAATGTAATGGATTACCACCTATGTGGTAATGTGTGGGCACGTTGTTATTCCCAAAGGGGATGACTGTGCATCTAATGGCATTTAGCTGTAGGCCATGGCTCTGGCACCATTTATCCATCTCTGTGAGAGCCTTTTTGAGGATGCTTGTACCAGCTGGAAAGTTGATTATAGCACCCAGTTTGCAGTCATCTGCGAACATGGTCAGCCATATTCCTCCTGTGTTAGCCTGTACGTCAGAGAAATATATACTGAACAAGAGAGGTCCCAGGACTGAGCCTTGTGGGATGCCACGTGTAACTGGTGTATAGTCAGACATGGCACCTGCAATACTGACCATGTGAGTGCTATCCCTGATCCAGTTAGCAATCCATCTTGTGACATATGTGTCGATATCGAAGCTGGTGAGCTTATGTATAATGCCCGAGTGGGGTATTGTGTTGAAGGTTTATGCGAGGTCCAGGTAGGCTGTGTGTACAACCTTCTCTACGTCTGTGGACCTGGTAACTGTTTAAAGAAGTCGAACAGGTTCAAGAGGGAAGATCTGCCCACAACAAAGCCAAATTGTGTAGGATCCAGTGTCTGTAGGTTCCCGATGTTTATGTGTATGAGTTCCATGACAATACGCTCCATAGCTTTGCAGACCAGTCTAGCTAGGCTTATAGGGTGATATTGTCCGGGGTCTGTTGTGGCACCACCTCTCTGGAGTGGGACCACTGTTGCTGTACGCCATTCCTTGGGTACATATCCTGTAGTGACTCTGATATTGAACAGTGACTTAATGTGAGGGTTACGTTCTTCATGAAGCTCATGTAAGACGCAGGCCGGGACACCGTCCGGTCCCATTGATGCTGTGTTGTATGCTTTGGAGAGGGCAGCACTCACCTGTTCATCTGTGATGTCAGGGAGGCTACACTCTGTTGGGATGGACATTTGCTCTTTAGGGGTATGGGGGGGGGCATTTGCACTGAACCTGTTTGCCAGGATGTTAGCAATGTCTGTGGGTTCAGTGTATGTTTTGTCATTATGCAGTAACTCACAGCATATCTGGGAGTTTCCAACCAGGTTCCCGACATAACTAAAGAAGGCCTTGTGGTTGTCCTTAGTGTCTGGTGCAATTTTCCACTAGAAGCGGGCCTTAGATGAATTCATGAGTGATCGTAGCTTTTTGCTAGTACTGATCAGAGATGCCTTCCCATTTTGGGATTGTGCTCAATCATGTAGTAGCCTCCTTTCGTTGTATAGCTTATTAATGGCCGGGGTCCACCAGACAGGTCCCCTGCCTTTGGAGGAGTGAGTCTTGTTGTTATTTGGGATAGCACAATCCATGCATTCCAGTAGGTGTCCATAGAATGCGTTTGTAAAGGATTCAGCGGTCTGAGCCGTATTTACCACTGTCCCAGGGTCTTTGAAGTATACCACCTTGGTTTGTAGAAGTGTGCTGTTTGCTTTTGAGATGTTCTTCACAGAGATTACCTAGTATGGGGGTGGGGAGGGGATATGGATGTCTAGTGAGATAAATGTATGGTCTGACCTTACCAATGAGGGGTATACCTCTGGTGTGGAACATAGAGTCCCCATGTTGGTGATGAGCAGGTCCAGTATGTTTTCCCCTCTTGTGGGTGTGGTGACCAGTTGTGCCATAGCATTTGAGTTTATATATTCTAGCAACTGTTGGGCGAGGGTGTTGGGGCTTGAGTAGTATTCCCAGTCAATGTTTGGGTAGTTGCAGCCACCCAATATAATGGTGTTTGGAGAGACCTACATATTCTCCAATGTTCCCAGGAATACTGAGTGGGATTCCTGAGTTTGGGAGGGTGGTCTGTAGCAGGCTACAAAACTGAAAGGCAGTTTTGCCCAATAGTTAGTTGCACATGTATGGTCTCCAATGCTTCGTGCAGTGGTGTGTGTATCTGTGATGTATATGGATACTGCCCCTATTTTTGTTGGCCGGTCTGAGTCTTGTGGCCGAAAAGCATGGTATGAAGTATAACCTGGTAGTGCTGGTGTGCTTTCTTGAGCCTGAACCAGGTGTCTGTTACTGCACAGATGTCAACATTCTCCATACTGAGGAGAGTCCTGAGTGCGTGCATTTTGAGGGTTAGACATCTGGTGTTGAGCAGCATTACCCTTAGTTTCTTTTACCTTGTAACATCTATGGAGGTGGGTTTGTCTTATGAGCCTTGCTTAAAAAAGCCACTATGTCACCTCCCACTGACAAAAGGCCCTATCATCATACCAGGAGATATCACATGTAGAATGAGTATTCGAAAGTCTAGGGGTGACAGGTGCAAGCCGCCCATAGCGAAGCTACGTGGCATGTCGAACGTGTCATCCCAGGCTGACAGACACTGGATCCCCTTTGAATGACACCGATATGTTAGCCAACTGTTAAAAGTGATCAGTTTGTCTGTATACTGTGACATAATTCTTGGTGAGGGTAAGATGCTACACAAGTTCAGGGTCATACTGTCCTGGGGTACATGATCGGAGAGCTCCTCTATGTCTCTTGTCATGTAGTCCAGGGAGGAACATCTGAGGTTATTCACACCAGCATGGACAATGATGGAGCCATATTTGTTCTTGCTTTGGAGTAACCTGAGTGCATATGTTATGTGGCATTTCCTGGCACCCGACAAGACAGCTCAAAGTGACCTTCTCCTTGTCCAGCCTGGTGTGTGGGACGTCAGTGTGTCTGACAATAAGAGTCACCTATGACAAGTGTATTAGGTGTGTTCTTTAGCCCTAAGGGCAGTGACTGTGTGGCACACTGACTTTGTGAAGTATGTGATATGTGGGTATTGTTGTGGGGTGGCAGTTGTTTGTGTGTCCACTTTGGAGGTCTCCGCTGCTTAGGCAGAGTTTATTTAGAGCCTCCGAGTATGTTTCTGTATGGTAATGTATTTTGTTTGCTGTCGCTATAGGTCTGTGTGAGACTGGATTTGTGGTGTGTGTGGTTACCTTCACCACCTGATAGACTCTGCCAGTCATGGGTCAAGGGAGCTCAGCCTCCTGTTTGTCTATATAGTTGCATCTCTCACATATATCTGAGTTTGTTGGGAGGAGGAGAGTGTTGTCTGTGTACATGAGGCAGTTGTAACACGTCAAAATCCCAATATTCACCAGCTGGACTGGAGAGTACACATGAAACCAACCTTTGGACATGCCAGGATGTTATGATGACATACTCTGTTGACTGATCACAAAGGATCAGTAGGGTGTTAAGTGTGTAAAAGAGTATAACAGGGGTGTAGTGCTCATGTTTGTCGATGTTTTGGAAAGATTATCTTCGAAGGAGTCCAGACAGAACCATGACACCTCCTTCAGATATGTCATAATAGCAATGTACACTCGTATATGTCCTGAGTCAGGGCCAACTGTACCTGACTGACAATGCTGACATCCTGTCAGACAGGCCCATATATACATACCCACCTCCCACTGACAAAAGGCCCTATCATCATACCAGGAGATATCACATGTAGAATGGGTAAACAGCTCCTTCCAAAGCCAAAAACATGGCATAAATTGGATTACATTGTTTCCCTATATGCGTCATACGTGAACTACAGAACAAACAGACCCTGCACCTGAACAGTCTGTTGAGCCTCACCCTCTCTACAGGATCTGAAACTGTTGAATGTATTACAGCAACATATGGCACACCCCACAAGTGTTGGTGCACAACAGACCATGGGAACTATAGTCCTATAAGCCTATGAAGTCTGAACTGCAAGGCCATGGAGTCCATCATGATTGAAGTCATAAACAGAGCTATTGGAAGCCGACAAACACACAACCCTACCAACTGTGGTATGTTCATGGGCAGATCATGGTTCCCAAACCTGCTAGACTGTTTGCAAGGCAGCCACCCATGACATACATCACTGAAAGGAAGGAGCTACACACATCCCACATAGACTTTGAATAGCCCTTTACCAACATACCAGACACATGTATCCACAAAATCAACAATCTGTGCATAAATATGTATTTTCATATGAAGGAATGGCAATTTGTCCACAAATAGATCACACAAGCCATGACTTGTGGAGTCCTGTTCAAGCTGTTAACACCTGCTGACCCACATGGTTCATTCCTGGGATTGCATAAAACAAAGTGCACACACATTACCATGTCCAGTCTGATGATGTCAACATCCTACAAATATAGCAGGAGAATAGAAACCACCCAGTAAAGCATATAGCGCATCGTGTTAATGCGTATCCCTCTAGAATCATAACATAGTTAGGTAGGGGTTTGAATCCTGAAATTGCTGTGTGTGTGTGTGTGTGTGTGTGTGTGTGTGTGTGTGTGTGTGTGTGTGTGTGTGTGTGTGTGTGTGTGTGTGATTTCCTTTGAGAGTAGTGGCCTTTTTGGAGACTGGGAAAACACATTAAAAGAGGTACATTCCTCTTTGGCAAGTCTGATGATGTCAGTATCCCATAAATACAGCAGTGGAAATGAAAACTCCCAGTAAAGCATATAGCGCGTCGTGTTAATGCGTATCTCTGTAGTATCATAACATAGTTAGGTAGGGGTTTGAATCTTGCAATTGCTGAGTGTGTGTGTGTGTGTGTGTGGGGGGTGATTCCCTTTGAGAGGAGTGGCCTTTTTGGAAGCTGGCAAAACACATTAAAAGAGGTACATTCCTCTTTGGCAGGTCTGATGATGTCAGTATCTCACAAATACAGCAGTGGAAATGAAAACTCCCAGTAAAGCATCGTCATGTTAATGCGTATCTCTCTAGTATCATAACATAGTTTGGTAGGGGTTTGAATCCTGCAATTGCTGAGTGTGTGTGTGTGTGTGTGTGACACTGTTGATCAGTGTATTGTGGGTTTTGCTTTTACTACTGTATGACATATCAGTTAAACAACAGCTTGTGCATTGCACACTTCAGGTATCTGTGTGGCAAATACATATATGTACATGTGACCTCAATTGGTAACTGTGTGGCAAAGACATATATGTACATGTGACCTCAATCACTTCATAGGTATGAAGCCTGCTTTCTACACAATTACATCTGTTACCGTTGACAGTTTGTGCTGCTGCTTCACAGACCGTAGGTCACATATCTATGTATGTGACAAGGCCAGCCACTGTAGTGATCTGTGCCCTAGGTCATCTGTGTCACACACACACATGACAGTTTCTATAGAATAGTGTGAGTGAGGGTTCATGCCTGGGGCATATCTCAGACATGTTCAAAGACAACACAGTCTGTCAGTAATGGGCATTCAGTATAGATGTACAACAACTCTGTGGATATGCATACAGACCCCTTATTGCTTATGTGATACACCGAGGGATATCAGCATACCTTTGGGAATGTGAATATCAAAGGACAGTGGCTGTATGTACACATCGGTACCCCTGCTACATGTTGTGGGCTACTACCAATGTGGTACTGTCAGGATACTATGAATAGTAAATGTGGATGACTATGCTATAGTTGGCTTATAGCTTCATAGCATAGGTTGGTCAACAGGTATCTGTCTGTATGTTACCCTTGTGGAGGATAAGTGTCTAATCCGGAGAATGCATTGTAGGCCACTGTATGCATTACTAGATGTGGACGGACATATCCCTAGTGTGTCTGCTAGTACCTAGGATGGTCACATGCCAAACAGGAGTGGTCACAGGAATGTGTGGCAGTCAATCCCACTGGTAACTGGTATAGTATAGTACCGGAAGGTTCAAATGCTACTGTGTATCCTACAGCTGTGTGTCAGTTGTCAAGACATCATCTAACGATTGGTTAAAATCAGGCTGTTGAGATTATGTACACTACTAGAATGCAAACCAATGACTGATATTAACAATATCACCCACAGCATAGTGTCAAACCATGTCATATACACATGTGTACCCAAGTTGTAACATATGTGTAGTAAAATGCATACTGGCCACCAATAGGAAATATGAAGTGTTAACACTGTGTAATACAGGGCATGTCACCCTTCCCATGTGTCCACCATGCACATACATGCAGACAGTGCACCTCCACCATGTTCCCAAATGTACACCTGCAAATCTGTACTGCACACATCACACATGTACCGTCCACTCACCAACACATGCTGCCAGTACCACACATATCAGCCAAGTGACACATGGGCGGACAATCCATGTTTGGAATTAACACTGGTGTAAACAATACTACATTGATAATCATAGCTTTAATGCATCATGCCTGCTCAGATATACCTGCAAGGATGTCATTACACTTTACTGTTGACAACATGCTAACATTGCTACACTGCTATTAGGTCACCCTGTGCATCAGCACCATGTTAGGCTGTTCCTGCATCACTGTCACAGATGACAGGAGGTGGCAGTTTCATCATATGCACAGGGTGTGTTATTGGTTTGCCAGAGCCCGACAATGACCCATCCAGTCGACGTGTGTGTGTGTGTGTGTGTGTGTGTGTGTGTGTGTGTGTGTGGGACAACAGTACAGTATGGGTCAGTGTTGATGTGATGTGTGTGTGTGTATGTGTTAGCCCTAGGTGTTTGGATTATGTGTGTGTTTCTGCATGCACACAATTCCCCCTTGTGGCTGCCAAATATGGGAGGTTGTGGGACAGCCACAGACTGTACCTGCCAGGCTGTATAGATCACTGTCTCCAGCCACGGACACAGTACCTGTGCCTGGCAGGGGTGACATGGACAGTATCCGGTACTACGCCAGACTGGGTACTATCGTTAGAGGCAGAGGGATGTCGACTGGACCCATGTCCTTGCTGGGACTGGCCAGAGCCACGTGCACGTGGTCATCTAGGATGGTCTATCGACAGCCCAGCCCCAACATTGCTGGGGCTGGTACTGCCACTACGGGAGCGGCTGGGACTTGTGTGCCATCTGCGACGACTGCCAGCTGATGATGTTGCTGGCATACATCCACGTCGACGTCTCAGCCGTCCTGCACTGTCCTGGCGCATGGACATTACATTGCGGAGGACACCTAGTGTCTCCCCCCACCATCTATCTATGACCTCGGTGTAATTACGGATGGCACCGGCAAGGTCACGGATACTGTCATTCATAGCGGTGTTATGAGCCCTCTGTGCCCTTAGTCCTTGCCTGGTGTACCGTTCCATACATGCTTGTGCCTGCATTACAGCCCGGAACATACCTGAGGTTGTGAAACCTGTTGGGGGCATGTCTGCCAGGGGCATTATGGCCAGCAGTGCTCCCACGAGAACCCCTGGACATATGCCTATGTGGTACCATTCCAGCTGTCTGGGCATGGCTGCTGTGTGAGGTTGCATGTGTCATTGATACCACTCTATCCTGGTCAATCCCTACTGTATGCTGTTTCTCAGCTAAGGCCATTGGTGTTGAGGGATGTATTGGCAGTATGTATGTGCGCATAGATGGGGTGGAAAGCTGTGTACTGTCGATTGGCGGACCAATGACATACCCTGTCAAACCTGCCTGTGCCACAATACATGTATCATTATGTCCACTATTTGTGGCAGTGACTTCAAGTTCCCTGCTGCACTTATCCAACAATACCTCAGCACCTGTGAGAGGGAGACAGGAAACGCACTTTACCATTTGTACAGGATGTTAGCACACATGAACACATGCACACAAGTACACTACTCAGTCAAGTTCATACACACACACACACACACACACACACACACACACACACACACACCAACAGCAATATGGAACATATTCATTAGTGGTTGATGGTGGAGTACAGTATCACAAGCCAAAGAGTACTATCACACGTGTCAGCATGCAGGATGTGTGTTGCTCAACAGCATGCAGTGCGAGTGTAGAGAGCCCTTGTTGATAACAGTATACATGTCATTGATGCATATGAGTTGTTCAATGATTGCCCTCATCCTGGAACACAATGTGTACATGGGCACAACATTGCAGTGCAAGTCTGAAATGCTTTCCGTTGTCCTGTGCACCATCACTCATAGGTATACATACCATGGCCGGATGCACACAACTGTCAGGTGTATAGCAATGAATACTATGTATAGTACTGTAGTTACTGTAACTGGATGTAGTGTAGTACCATGAGCCATCATCAGCCAGCATCATGTGGTCACTCAAGGCCACTAATGTATGTCACACTGGCAACTATCTTGATGTACCTGACCTGCACCACTTTGGCTACATTAACCATTTCACAGCCTGTTGTTACATGGGTATGTAAGGTGTTCAATAGGGAGCATTGCCTAACATGACTGCGTTGTGTGTTGAAGCGTGTCACACCGACTCATCATAGGCCTCTACTCCTCAGGTATAGTGTGTGTGCTGTGTTGATGACATTTGGGATACTGGAGTATGACCTTACAGCAGGTGTCTACATACGCCATGTATATCATATTAACACTTACTGCATATGACAATGTGGTGTATGTTGTGTGCATGTGTATTGACTCTGCCTATACAATGTCCACTACAGTGTACCACAACTGGTTGGGATGCTCTTTGTATTGCATGTGTTTGAGGCAGCTACTCATGTTACTGGGATGTGCATAGTCCCACAGACAACATGCAGAGCATGCACTATGTGTAGGTGTTTAACGTGTATATGGCCTACAACTCTCCTATGACATGCACATGTTATATGCTATATTAAATGTAGAGCACTCACCAGCATGGGTCTGCTGTCTTGCTATCACACCAGAGGGACCTACAAGGATATGAGACATTTTGTCAGTGTCAACAACTATGGCACTGCTGCTGTGAGTTTGCAATTTTACAGCAGTACAAGAGGTGACAGTCACAGGCATACAGATTATGTCCCAAATTATCAGTATTGCTTGACACCAGGCTCCACATCTTCTGCATACACAGTACACATCTGATAAATGCATGTTCTAACAATTGAGCTAACAGTAGTCTACAGATATGCCATGTTACTTGCACAATCTGTATCGATGTGCTGGGTGACTCCGGCCTCCATGATGACACAGGTCTGTTGTACTGGTTGGCCAGGAGCCACCATGCTGAGGAGCAGCTCTTCCACTCTGGTGAGGGGAGGGATGTATTGCTGCACCACCACCTGTGGCAAGCTGTTGTCTGTGGACATTGGAGGCATGCTGCCGGACATGTCTGATTAAATCACTGCACTGATGGCATACCTGCTCATAAGTCCGGTTATGCATGCCTACATCATTCACCTGACGGACAACATCCTGCCACAGTGCAGTGCGGCCATGATGGTCCTGGCTGTTTCTGGAGAACAGCAGGTTGTGATGGTGTATCAGGGCATCTATGATGACTTCCTCCTCCTCAGGGGAATACGCAGGTTTCCTGTTGTGAGACATGTCCCTGGAAGACAATAAAACAGTAATTGTGAGGAAGTCATGTGGCACACTTAACATTCTAAAGTACAGACATCAATGAAATGCCATATATAGCAACCTATTGGCTGTCAGTAGATACACACTTTTAATACCACATATGACTGCTCAGCCCACAACTGCCTGACAGTGCCTGGCACATACTATATACCAAACCATGTTCTGCACAGCAACAATGTGAAACCAGTATGGAAGACTATACAACAGTACATGGCACACTGTATGTGACACAATGCACCACCTAGCCACAGGAGGTGTATATGAAGCTAATGCATAACGACATTTGTCATCCATTGAAATGAATGTAAAGTACAGTTACAGTACTACCAGTACACCACACTACTTGTTGATAGCAAACCCCTAACTAACATATGTGCACATTCATCACTATAGGTGGCATACTGCTGTACTACACTATACATGTTGCTAGATATGCACTTGTATCCTGTGACACATATACCACCGAGGACATGTTACAGGCATACCCACATACACATCAGACATACCTACAAGACACAAATGTATGGCGACCCAGATTAGTTTTACCTGTGTACCATACAGTACTGTGTGTCAGTACCTACAAAACCTCATGCCTGAGGTATGTAATGTGTGAGGACTACAGGTAACAAACAAAACAGTGTTTCCAAGCAATGTGGATATAATCCATACTGTGCTGTTTAGGCCTACAGCTTCAGGTAGTACTACAATTCATACGGGATTTGTAGTCACTAGTGTTAACAATCAATAAGCATACATGTACTGCTTTAGCCTACAATGGCACACTCCATTCAACACCATGGAACTACGTCACACCATATGCCATACTGCTTTTCCTGCCTAGCAATAGCATACGTATCTTTTGCTGGGATTAGAGCTACAACACTACATACCATGATATACACAGTTTCCCACTAGGCTGTCACACATATACACATCTTTGACACATTCGCCTACACATTCTCCATCACACCCAGTCAACCTCACATAGCAAGTAATGCAACAAGTACATGCGTATGTGTATCGGGTCCTAGGTAGCTAATAGGCTATCATCCGTAGGGCCTATGGAAGCCTAGCCATATGGTACCCTGCCCTTTAACACCCATGTAATGTAGGTTCATGTGCTCCTGTCATGCAGAGCCACAGAGGTGATTCCTGGGTTGTGTTTCCTATGTCACATCCAGTCATCATGATTATTCATGACAACTGCTAATGAGGACCTTCATTTGCTATTGATAGGTAGTTAGTTCCAGAGTATGGTATGTGTCTGAGATGATAATGTACCACTCCAGCATGTTCTGCTTTTTGACGTTACAAGGTTTAGATCAGTACAGTGTGTAGCTGGTATGGTGTTTCATCTGTTTATATGGAGCATGTCCAACACCTGTGGGTTTGGCATAGCTTTGTATGTTAGACAGAGGTAGCCTCTTGGTACAGAGGTAGCCTCTTGGTAGGCGGTATGCGACACAATGTAGCTGTGGTTTTGTAAGACAGCCTGCATAGGGCATCTGTTTGAGTCTGGTAATACTCTTTGTGAGGTATGTGTCTGGTGTCTACAGTTGCTGTGGATGTCTTCTGAGGTACATACCAACAGGGCCATTGTACTGTATGATGGGTGTTATGACTGATGATAGAGTGGAACACTGACCTCTTTTTCCATGGATGACACACCTTTTCTGAGGACATGTGGACTGTACTCAGTTTACATGACTAGTGTGGCACTGTGACTATCAAATGGGACACTACTGTCCACCTGTGTCCCATAGTCTCTTATCACACTTTCGGTGTTGAGTAGACTACCACCTATGTGGTAGTTCATGGGTACAGGGTTTTTAACATAAGGGATGGCAATACGTGTACAACATTGAGCTTGAGCGTACATTTGAACATCCATTGGTGTACACATAGATATACATATAGGCACATATACAGTCCACCTTTCATGGTGGGAATAACAATTATGCAAAGGTTGAGAGGGATATAGTTATGTAATGATATTGCACAGTCTTGTGCAGAATGCATGGAAGGTATTCTCAGCCCATGTATCTTTAGTAGGACCCCCTATCTGGAAGACTAAACATCTAACAAATCATACCCACGGCGTTTAAACACCACATGTCATATGCCAGCACTGTATGCTGTCTTGTTTGCCACACACTACAACCTACATATAAATATGCACATAACAACCTGCACCAACATATAAATGTCCACCCTTCACAAACAGTTGCAGTATGTCCCTTGCTCTATGCATATGTTCAGATGCTAATATATCAGACACGTATATATCTCTCCATATGTGTGTGCCATACACACACAGGGTCCACACTGTTGTAAGTCCATACACCTCACGGGTGACCTGTTGGGCCTTGCTACAACATGGACAGTTGTCACGTGTGCATACAGTAATAGTACAGGGTGTATATATAGCTGCAAATGCTACATTACTGTACTAGCCTGGTACAGCAGTTGCCAATGCTAAGCTACACATTATGTAACTGTCATGCATGTCTTACTCTGTCACATCCAAGTTTATATGGGTGTTTGCACTACTCCCCCAAACTGCCATTATGCGCAGTACTGTACAGACCATAGATAACATGTTCAGATGTTTGACATATAATGCTGAGCTACATATGTCACAGTTATGTCCCACTGCACACACCTACACACTAATTTCTTCATGGCAGTAGTTATGCATGGCATCAGTGCATACATACCTACTGCTGCCACATATGCATGTTTCGGAGTATGTACAGTAGTATTCATAAACATCTACTACTTGCTGGTAAATCCAAATCTGTTACATACCTGTTTGCCACTTTCAGGTCCGTCTGTGTATGCTTTGACTTTTTTCTTTTATTTTATTTATTAAGTAAAGTTTTTTACTTAAGTTTTATTATTGGTTATTAATTAGGGTTTTTTTCTTAATTAATATATTTAGGTTATAATTAAGTATATATTTGTTACTTAATTAGATATTTCTTTATCAAGTACTGCAGTTTGTCACTGCTCTCCAGGAGTTCTAGAGTTGCTGACACATGCAATGTAATGATTACATGTGGGGATAGCAGGTACAATCTGCTTTTATAGGTATCTGTGCATGTGATGCCCTCTGCACCAATTGGTGGCCAGCATTTGGTAAATGCATACAGCCTGCTGTGTGGTAATTGCAGTACTCCCTGTCATAGCAACTCAATGCTATAAATTGCTAAGGTATGTAGGCGTAGCCCTTTCAGATTGCCAGAGTGGGGCCCATGCTTGTTTGCTGTGGACACTGTTGTGTAAGTCAGACAGTTGGTATACGTTGTATAAATGAAGCTAGAGGTGTAGATAGTGATGTACATGTACTCAGTCCTGACTGTTGCCACTTCCAGTACAGAGCTATCAGTGTAGAGTTTAACTCACCCCTACAAATGCTTTCATAACATTTATGTGACTATGTAGTTTCTTTTGTACTCATATTATTAACTGCCATACAAATGTAGTTATTGAGAAGTGTTCTTTTGGCACATGAACTGTTTGTGAACTGTTATACTGTGAATATTAATGTCCTCACTTCTGCAGGGTTTGTGTTTTTTATTGTTGACATTAGCACAGGGTTCTCAGGACAGCTGGACAATTCCAGTACTGAGTATGCCTACCTTCACCCTTGGTAGACCCTAAACACACAAGTATATTTTAATTGTGTGGGGGGGTGCTTACATACAGAGAGCATTATGTATTATTGTGTGAATATTATCTTACTGGACTTAAGGGATTGGTGTGTACCTGTTAGTTTATCAAGGCAGGTGGTCTGTCTGCATAGTTCCCAACTGTGAACCTATCCAGATGGTAGCCAGACGTTACATTGTTATTCTTTGTCTGTGCAACTCAGGTGTTTCCAGGACTGGTACAATGACATTGTTACAGTCAGTTGCTACCAGTACATGGCTACATCCTTTGGTATTTCTGTGTTGTACTCCTACATAAGGGTATGCTTGTGGACATCCTACCAAAGCTATTTGCAGAGTGTGTAACAGCAGAATAGCTTATATGCCTGTGTGTTTGTACCTCTGCCAGGCCTATGAAACACTCAGATACATCTTTGCATGTAGTCAGGGATAGGTATTTAAAAGTGAGGTACACCTTACACATAATAGGGACAGTAAGTGTAGACTTGAGTGAAGCAGTGCATATGGATTAGTACTCCTTTTATGAAGTACAGGTGGTGTCTGCTGTTATTATTGTCAGTATTCATTGTCTAATACCACACCTTTCTGACTGACGTCAATACTTTTCAGAGGGATTCAGAGGGACACAGCTAAAATATGTTTCACAATCAGGGACATCCCTGAAACGTAGTCACAGTTAGGAAGTATGGCCTCTGCCCTAATCAGATATGCCAGTGTTTGTCCTGCTCTGATACTGTGTGGGGGTTGAAAAGTGCCTCTGTAACATTATTTGCTGCTTGAATGGCTGCTTCTCACATCACACTCGTGTAATGCATTTCCACAACAATTGCTGGTAAAGATCCACAGAACAAGCTTTGTGTTATGGCCTTCCTATTTTTCCTTTACATTCACTCATTGTAATGCATGATATATTTATTTCAGCACCAGGTTATTGTATATCTGCTGAGGCTTAGTGGTACTTCAGGCAGTCTAGTGTGTCCAAGGTCTGGGGTACGAGACTGACAGAGGTGTTTTATTTTGCTGCTGAGCAGAACAAGGGCCCTGACACACAGAGTGATTAAGGCACTTTTAAGCAGTTGTAAGCGGGTTTGCGCGACACTTAGCGATGCTTAGCTAAGCGCACACATGCGCACACTCACTTAAATCTGCTTACTACTGCTTAACAGTGCTTACTCCCGCTAACCCCCGTGCTAATTTCTTTGAAAGAAAAGAAAATGGGGAGATAGGAAAGTGGTGAAAAAGGGGACACAAAGAGGGAAAGACAGTAGGAAAACAAGCTTGGGATGTGCAGGACGGGTGTAGGGAAGGTCCATAGCTGCCCATTTCTTTACCAGCAACAGCTCTGCATATGTTGCTAATTTTGGAGTGAAATTTGAAACCTTCCACCCCTGAGAGAGGGATGAGGACAACAAAGTATGTTGTACTGCCAATTCTAATTATCTGTTTACATGTCCAGCGGACAAGTATGCGAAATGGGCAGCTATGTATGGGGCGTAATTTTTTTGTGGGAACAGATTGCCCTTTTTTTTTTCAGGTGAGAGTGGAATGTGAGGTAGGAAAGTAGGTATATTTGGGGAGGTAGGTTGGGGAGGTAAACAGACAAGACAAACAAGATGCATACAGGGGCGGAGTATGACACATAGGGTGGGTGAACACAATTGACGGGGACGGATGTTTGGAAATTGTAAGCCCGTGAGCCCACAGATGGTAATAGTGGGACTGAGATCCCCACCCATGAGCAGTCTTCACTGCACCTTCACAGCCCCAAGGGTGGATCAGCGACTAAACGCTGGATCTCCCTATGCACCACAACCCGGACCCTTCAGAGGGTGACAGGTGGCCCTTCTCCACCCTTGCTTGCAGAGGAGGATGAGCCCCATCCCCTGCAGAGCTTCCACACGAAGGTGGCACAGGACTAACGGAGGACGGTGGCCCGGGCTGGGCACCAAACCTGCTGGTGCCAGGTGCAATCACCAGCTGAGGAGGGAGAGATGGGTCCGCTGGGACCGGCCTTCCCATACGTTCTGTAATTAGGTGTGTTTAATTACAACATAGACAATAGCATTCCAGATTAGTTGTAACAGCATGCAGTAATATTCCCATTAACCCAACACACCAGGATTCCAACAGTTGAACAGCAAGCATAACACATGCATATATTGAACGACAGTGGACATTATAACAGCATGCAGGGATGATTGGTGGCAACAGGCCACCAGGATTGTGGTGTTTGAACAGGGCACATGCATCAAAGTAAATGCAAATATTTATAGAACAATAGGACATATGTCCCAACAAATGTTTTCAGATTACACATACCCATTGAGGTGTGAAATTGCATTGTTTATGCACATAGATTAGGATATAAAAAGAAACCTCCATTAACATCTTATAAGTACTTTTTCTCTACACTACATTCCTATTGACTGCAGGTGTATATCCCCTACATGTATTATTACACTAGGAAACATGCATTAGATTACGTAATGGGTTTGGCTAGCTCATTATATACCTGACCTATATCTGACTTACTAACTCTCCAGGATGCAGATGTTACTGCTACATAGTTATGTATTTTATTTATATTTCAGTATCTACATGTCTGGATGTGTTCACATGACATTTTCAGTTACATTTCTACAGAACCCTACATTTCATGTAGCACACTTTCATTTCTGGGGAACACCTTGACAAGCTACTCGTGCCAGATCTACCTATGCATTCCAGCCATTTACCAACTGTTGAGGACTGTTATATGCTTCACAGCTACTGGCACTTCCTTCATCCACTTTAATGGGACTGCACAACTGTGGGTTGACAGCACTTAATACAACAGTACTGTTTATTTAATGCAAGGGTACAACAACATTTCAAAGTAAGTGACACAGACACACTCCAAGTATTTTGCCTTTGTTAATTACATTACACACTCTTTTCTACAGGCTCTCTCCTTTATTTGATATTACAGTGCATACGGAAGACCTATTCAGGACATATTATACCTTTATTGATATGCTACAACATTCTTTTTCAGGCTCGCTCACTTATTTTATATTACAGTATTTATTTATTTTATTTATTATTTATTTGCAGTTGGTTTACCAGGATAGTCCATTGGGCCAAAAGAACCCGTTTTCAATGGAGTCCTGGGGAGAAAAGCTCCAATACAGACAAAATTAGGTGCATACAAAAATTACAAAAATTTACAAAAATTACAAAAATTTACAAAAGAGATTGTACAGAGTAAAACATAAAACATTTAAGCTCACAATTCAAAAGCATTCAAATCACTACAGTATGATGAGGATAAATGAGAGGTAAGAAAATAGAAAGAGTAATGAGATATACATTTAGAGGAGTTATTCAAGCAGATATTAAATAACCTTGCAGTACATGCAGAGATAGTATTCCAGACTTATTTCACCTTTATTAATGGGTTACTACACTCTATTCCTGGCTCTGACTTATGATATATAACAGTACATGCAGAGAATTTATTCAGGGAATAAATGTTATATGCTTCACAGCTACTGGCATTTCCTTCGTCCACTTTATATGAGACTGCACAACTGTGGGTTGACAGCACTTAATACAACAGTTTATTTGTGTCTTTCAGCTTTTTCTCGGTTAGGGGTTGCCACAGCGGAACTCCGGTCCGCTAATGATAGGCAGTAGAGTTTTATGTGCTGGCTTGCCGGGCCTAACGCACTACCTTCAATGAAGGAACACCCGTTCATGCATGTTGCCACACACAAGACGCTCTAACTGAGGATCGAACGGGCAACTTCTTACTGTGAGGCGACAACGCTACAGCAGCACCACCACCGCAGTACTATTCATTTAATGCAAGGGTACAACAACATTTCAAAGTGAGTGACACAGACACACTCCAAGTATTATTACCTTTATTACTTACATTAAACACTCTTTTCTACAGGCTCTCTACTTTATTGATATTACAGTGCATACGGAAGCCTATTCAGGACATATTATACCTTTATTTCAGGCTCACTCACTTATTTTATATGACAGTACATGCAGAGATAGTATTCCAGACTTATTTTACCTTTATTAATGGGTTACTACACTCTATTTCTGGCTCTCTGACTTATGTTGTATAACAGTACATGCAGAGAAATTATTCAGGGCATTCTATATCTGTATTATTGGGCTACAACACTTTTTTCATGCTTTCTGACATATATTATATAACAATACATGCGGAATAATTACTAACCTGCCTGGTGGCGCAGTCTTAGCAGCCTATCTGCATAGGCTTGCTAATTTGCAGCACGGACACCTGCAGCTGTGATGTAAATGAAGGGATATTGAGACATACCTATCCATTATATATACTAAATTAACATGTCTTACATACTGCATTCCATGGCTACCTACTCAGTAGTGGGGCATCTTGCATATGACGGGCCTCCTAGATCTATTGGTTCAGTAGGTCGTGCTTCCATCTCCTCAGGTCTGCATGGTGGTGACGGACCTGCTCACCAGTCCTTGGGACGCCTGTGGCACTGGTGAGGTCATGAGCCAACCAGTTCCAAGCCTCTGCCTTATACTCCGTTCCTTGGAACTGGCCCTGCAGGAGTCAAGACTCATGACGGTGGACAAGGAGCCAAACCATGTATTTTGAATCCTCGATGCCCCAGCGTTGCGCTCGAAAGTGACTACCTTCTCCAGCACCAGACATTCTAACTGCAGATGTGAACTACAATCAGTTATGGTGAGTATTCCCACCTATGGGGCTTAAATATGCCGCATTTCCCACACTTTTTTGTGACTGGCCGCTTTTGAAAATTCTGACCTGCTTAGCAATGATTAATATACCATTTATAAGTATATGTATGTTAACAGTGGATGTTTATCCTAAGCTGTCATGGCTTAGTGGTTCAGTACTTTGATTATGGTGCACAGTGTCCTGGGTTCAAACTTTGTCATTGCTTTTTTTTTAATACTGTCCAGGCAGGCTAGGAGGTGTGGCTGTGTTTAGGCAGCTTTGCTCTACGTTGCTCCACGTTGCCCTATGTTGCGCTAGTTAGCGCAGTGCGCAGCTCCGCAAAACTTATTGCGCTGGGTATAGCGTTGCTTAGCTGTGTGCAACTATATTGTGTTGGGTAAAGCGCTGCTTAGCTGTGGGCAACTATATTGCGCTGGGTAAATAACTGCTTAGCTGTGGGCAACAATATTGAGCTGGGTAACGTGCTGCTTAGCTACGGGCATTTATATGTTAAGATCCTTCTTACATTTCTATATTTACATTTTGTTCACTGATACCTAGGCCATTTCAATGCTTTTTAGTAATATTTTAGTCATATATGTCAGGTATTATTTCATATGCTAATTTAAAACATAAAATAGAGAGGGGAGTGGAGGGACTCGAACCGTGAATGCCTCCTCTTTGTGCGAAGGCTCTACCAGTACGCTATTGCTATTTGGATTGATTTGTATAAATATTTGTTATTATGCTCCTCAGTGACAGCATTGCTGACTGTAGCTAAGCTATGTGCACATTCACGCAAATACGGGCAGCTATATTGTGAATTAGAAAAAAGAATTCTGTTTTACATTTTATAACTCTACTGGGGGTTTACAATGTGAGGGAGTGTAGTGTTGGGTGTGTTGACATTTGAGCGGACTTGCTCATGTGTTTTAGCTTTTCACAATTCAGATACTTGCAGGGGCGAGTACCTTAGGACTGCTCGGCAGTCAGACATGCCCCCTGCCTCCCTGCACGGTCCGTGTTAGACTTGGACTGGTGTCAGCGTGCCCTCATGAATGTGCATGGCACGCTGACGTCAGACCGTTCAATTGCAGATGTTCATTGTGTTACACTGCTGCAGTCATCACACTTGGGTTATCCTGCAGTCAGGCGGTCCCACAGTCGGCCCGAATTCCAAAGTCTTGGTCCAGCGTCGGTTGCCGTCGCTTCTTCCCTGACGTCAGTGCGACAGGGGTATAAAAGAGGCAGCCAATGCCATTTTCTTAAGTCTTTCTTGCCGAGCGGTGCCCGAAGCAGAAGCAGTTCGCAAGTGCCGGTCGGCCAACTCCTGAGATTTTCCAATCGAATTTCAGACCAAAATCTTCTATAAAGCTAAGTACCCCATTGGGGAAACTTTTCTTGCCTCAGACCGATGTCAGACAAAGTTAATAATTGCATTTCTTGTGGGAAGCAAATACCTCATAAGGATTTTCATTCTTACTGTATTCCTTGCCTAGGCCCAGACCACGACATCACTGGTTGTCGGTTTTATGCTAGGTTTAACAAACGTACTATTAAGCGTCGGGCAGAATTTGCCCAACATTATTTTGGTAGAAAGTTTAATTACAACATGCCGTAGGAGGAAACGACGACCGGAATGCACAAAAAACGCAAAGATAAAGAAAGGCAGCCGAGGTCCAGACCAGATACCGAGGCCTTTGCTAGGCCATTCACCGGTTCTCCGGTTTTCAGCGAGGCGCCTACGCAGCCCCTGACGACCGCAGATTTGGAACTTCAAACGGCCTCCCAGACCGAGATTGCTGGGCCTCAGGACCCTGTACCTTTAGGCCCAGCGCACGCCAGTCCCAAAGGGGAATCCAAGGTTGTAGACAGACCTTCGGTTACTGAAGGCGTCTTTAGACCGACTACACTTACCATAAAGTCCTATGTTAAATTAAAGACCCCTTTAAAGGTAAGGAAGCCTGTTCAGCAGACTCCTGTACAGGGCCCTATGCCTAAGAAACAAATGCTTAAGATGGCTGAAGATTTAATTACCCTTATCAGGGGCTCCCATCCCCCTCCAGACAAAAGACCTAGACAGGAGGAAGACTACCCTTCCTGAGACCAAGTGTCCATTTCCTCAGCTTCCTCTGAGCAACAGGATTACTCCTTTCCTCCTTACGAAGACTCTGCTGAAGAGTCTATTCCCTCAGCATCTCCACCAGAAGACTACTCTTGGGGAAACTTTGCACTCCATGAGGGAACATTTCCACTGGGAAGGCCAAGATTACTCAGATTCAAAGAAAAGACTCCGTGAGTTCCTTCTTCTACCTCAGCACAGACCTCTTGCTATCCCTCCTGTTTTAGACATTTTGGATGATGTTTATTCAGAATCTAGCCTTAACCCAGATTCATTGCCTCCTGCACCAGCTAAACCAGACAGGTATTACAGGGTTCATGACTCACATAAATTTTTATATAAAAGCCCTGCTGCAGACCCAGAAACCATTTCCCAGGGCCCCAAAGGGGTTAAGGTCTCCATTGCTAAAAATCCAGTTCCTTCGGAAAGAGATTCAAGAGCACTAGACAGATGGGGGAAAAAGTGTATACTTCTGCCACTTTAGCTATGAGAGGTTTGAATTGTCAGTTTCACATGCTGAAGTACCAGTAATATTTGATGTCTCAGTTAAAACAGAAAATGCTCATTCATTCAGAACAACCTGATTTTAAGGAAATGCAGGATTTGTTGCATGCAGCAGAACAAGTGGGTAAGCATACTTTGCAATGTGGATTTGATTCATTGGAAGCTTCTTGTAGAGCAGCTGTCACAGGGTCGGTTATACGTAGACATGCTTGGTTAAAAGAGCAAACTTTACCAGAACATGTTAAAGCTAAATTATTGGATGTTTCTTTACAGAAGGATGTTTTATTTGGAGTTAAAGCAGAGGAAGTTCTAAAGAAAATGGAGGAAAAGGCTAAATCTATGCAGACAGTCAAAGATTTTTTGCAGGTACAACCCCCTCGTTTCAGCAGAAATTGGCCAACTAAAAACTGGTAATTTCCTGCTTCAGACAGACCACAGAGAGGTAAATACAGACGCCCTAGGGGCAGAGGTCAGCCACAAGACTCCTACAGGCCTAGGCAATGGCCAGCTGCAACTCAAAGAGGGGGAGAAGATAGAGCTCAACCTTTCAGAAAACAATCACAATGACTCTCCACTCCTTCTGCCAAGCAAAGCTGCTCTGACAGCACCGTTGGGCAGAAAACTAGCACTATTTTCAAGAAACTGGAACATCATTACAAAAGACAAATGGGTTCTAAATATTGTATCTCAAGGCTATAGATTCCACTTTCACACTTTACCAAGGATGAGAGAAATGCCAAATCTGCCACCAAATCAATGGGCAGAGGCACAAAGGCAAATAGCAGCTCTCATGGACATGAGAGCCATTCAAGAGGTACCTACACAGGAGCAAGGACAAGGATTTTACTCAAGACTTTTTCTGGTTCCACGAAAGGACAAAGCCTGGAGACCCATTTTAGACCTCTCAATTCTAAACACATATCTGGAGGTACCCAAATTCAGGATGCTCACTCTTCACCAGCCTCTTCCCATGCTGGGCAAGAAAGCTTGGCTAGTAATGCTGGACCTCAAGGAGGCATACCTGCATGTCCCAGTCAGACAAAGTTACAGAAGATACCTCCGATTTATTGCAGGCACAGCACATTACCAATACTCTGCACTGCCCTTTGGCTTATCTACTGCGCCCAGAGTATTCACGAAATGCCTGGCAACAGTATTTGCATACTGCAGACAGAGGAATTCAAATATACCCATATCTGGATGACTGCCTTATTCAAGGAGAAAGCAAGGACATTTTTTTAAAACATCTGGCTTTTGTAAGAAAAATACTAAGTTGCCTGGGGTACACAGTAAACGAAAAGAAATCAAAACTAGTGCCCTCACAAGAGATAATATTCCTGGGTGCCAGCTTAAATACAACGGCCCAGATGGCTTATCTCACACCAGACAAGCAAAAACAACTGACTCAATATTTCAATATGATGGCAACATTAACCCAGCTCTCTGCAAGGAAAATCCTGCAGGCTCTGGGGTTCATGGCATCCTGCAAACTACTAATTCCATATGCCAAACTGCATATGAGGAAATCACAATGGTACCTGAAAAGCGTATGGCCTCAACACAGCCACAGCTTGGAAACAACAATACCACTCATTCCCTGCCTTCAAAAGGAGTTTTTATGGTGGGCTCAAGCATGTCACCTCAACAAGGGTCAGCCTTTTGCCTTAACCACAGCGAAACAGACAATAACAACAGACTCATCGGACTACGCCTGGAAAGCACACATGGCAGGACAGTGCATACAGGGCAAATGGTCTGCAGAACAAATGCATCTACACATCAATCAAAAGGAGATGCTAGCTGTGCAAAATGCCCTGACAGCTTTCAAGGACCTCTTACATCCAGGACAACTGCTAATAAAGACGGACAACACCACAGTAATGTGGTACATAAACAAACAAGGGGGAACACATTCCTACCCCTTATGCAGACAAGCAATGTACGTATGGAACACAGCATTGACTTATCACGTCCAGCTACAGGCACAATTCCTGCCAGGAAAAGAAAACACATTGGCAGACGAGCTAAGCAGAAATATCATGGATCCTCACGAATGGAGACTAGATCCACAAGTATTCACAAAAATAACTCAAAAATGGGGAAGGCCAGACATAGATCTATTTGCCTCCCCCCAAAACTACCAACTACAACAATTTTGCACAAGGACATACCACTCACTAGCTTGGAAAGTGGACGCCCTATCATTCAGCTGGAAAACATTAACAGTCTATGCCTTCCCTCCACTACCTCTACTGGCGAAGGTATTATTGAAAGCCAGATCAGAGAGGCCACAAATGATCCTAATTGCTCCAGACTGGCCACGCCAACACTGGTACCCAATATTAAGGAACATGGCACAAAGCCCACCATGGATTTTACCTCAATTTCCACACCTGCTGACTCAACAAAACACTCAGATCCTTCACGGTCAGCTCTGGACTTTAAATTTGGCTGCATGGAAAATAACTTAAGTAATTAATCAACACCTCTCTCTAAGGATGTCATGGATGTCATTTTGGAGGCCAGAAGGCTCAGACAAATGGAAAAGATTCTGCGCTTGGAACCAGGCTAAAGGCCAAAGTCCTTTCATCCCAAATATTCCTCAGATACTGCAATGTTTAACTGAGATGCTGCACAGAGGCCTTTCCTTTTCTTCCATTAAGATCCATGCTTCAGCCATTTCAGCTCATTACAATACGGATCCTCCCATATTTTCACATCCTTTACTAAGGCAGTACCTCAGAGGGGCTAAGAATATAAGACCGCCCAGAAGACCTCCAACTCCAACTTGGGACCTCAACTTTGTTTTGGAAAAACTAACGCTGCCTCCTTTTGAACCAGCTTTCTCAGCAGATCTACAATACTTGTCCTGGAAAACAGCCTTGCTGCTGGCAATTACCTCAGCACGAAGGGTTTCAAAGCTACAGGCCCTAATGGCAGTGGAGCCCTTCATTGTTTTTCATCAAGACAGAGTTTCCTTACGAACTAATCCCTCCTTTATGCCAAAGGTAGTATCCAGTGTGGCTCTGAATCAGACCATTCATTTACCCACTTTTTATCCAAACCACCAGAATAAAGGAGAAAGGCTCCTTCACTCTTTGGACATTCATAAACAATTGCGTTTCTATTTGGATAAGACAAAAACTTTCAGAAAATCTGACCAACTCTTTGTATCCTATGCTGCAGGTTCACAAGGAAAGGCTATCTCAAAACAAACTATTTCTAAATGGATAGTACATTGTATCCGCTACTGCTACACTCACCATGGGAAACCTGTACCTGTTAACATTAGGTCCCATTCCACCAGAGCTACAGCAACCTCAGCAGCCTTTCTCAGAGGGGTACCACCCAAGGACATTTTGGAGGCTGCAACTTGGAGTTCAGTGCACACCTTTACTACCACTTACCATTATACTCAAAAACCAGAGCTGGCTTTGCCATTGCAGTTCTACAGGGCATACTAGCTTCTCCTAACCCGGTTTAGTACCAGCCACCCAGCCATAGCTTTGGGATTCAACCCAAGTGTGATGACTGCAGCAGTGTAACACCATGAACATAGTACAGTTTTGTACCTACCGTAAATGTAGATGTTCGAGTGTTGACACTGCTGCAGTCCAGGTTACCTTCCCTCCCTCCATCCCCTCTTCATACCAGGGTTTTATTTATAACTCCATTTGTATACTATCAATTTGATGTATTTCTATATGGTGTATTTGCTTACAACTAATACTGTTGTTTTCCTACTAAGGTATGTTTACATAGGATTATGTATTGACTTCCTATTTGGGGGCACCTGACATCTGGGGCAAGAAAAACTGAAGAAAATGGCGTCAGCTGCCTCTTTTATACCCCTGTCGCACTGACGTCAGGGAAGAAGCGACTGCAACCGACGCCGGACCAAGACTTTGGAATTCGGGCTGACTGCGGGATCGCCTGACGGCAGGATAACCCAAGTGTGATGACTGCAGCAGTGTCAACACTTGAACATCTACATTTATGGTAGGTACAAAACTGTACTTTTCCGAGTAAGACTTTTTTAATCTTACACGGAGGTTTTGTGAATCTGGGGGATTATGTAGAATAGTTACTCATAAATGCATTCAATATCATGCATAGTTAACAAATTCATTAAGCTTGACAGTAGGGATCATACAGTTTCATTTGAGGAAAACCGATATGGGTTAGGTGTGGAAACAGTGTACATACAAACCTTTTAAGAAAATGTAAATACGCTTTACATGCACACATCGACAGTAGAATGCTATTTACAATATTTACAAGGTTGGACTATGTGAGGGTAGCTGTAGGAGTTGTTGAGAGCTAAGAGAGAAGCTATAGAAATTGTTGAGAGCTTAGATAGGCTCATAGGAAGATAACTGAGAGTTGTAGAGCTTGGGAGAGCTTTTATCTCTACGTCAACAGACTATCTCAGAGTAAAAATAGTGCAACACATAACGATCTCAGAGTAAAAATAGTGCAACACATAACGTTTAAATACTAACAACGATATACACAGCAGTCAAGTACATAATTCACTAAAATATTTATGTAACACCCCTCCTTTTTAAATATATTTTAAAAATGTCAACATCATTAAAACCAAGTTGGGTCCATTGATGCAGTTGTACCTGACACCAATATTCTCTCTCCATGCTAGCAATTCCATCGACCATCTCTTTCCCATATGGAGAACTTAGTTGTTCCAATACTAAAAATCTAAAACTGGCTTCTACACATGAGGTTTTTTTTTTTGCTGTGGGATCAGGGAACTTTGTAAGTTCCTTTACTGCTTTTGCAATGTGATATTTAGGACTGCCATGCACATACAGGACAAGAAGGAAGGCAGAAGCAGCAGAAAGAAGGTAGCAGATAGATGATTTTTCATTGTGGAATAATGTCCTTGAGAGAACTTGCGCTGAAATCTGATTGGAATGTCAAGAATCTGTATTATTCTTGGGAGAGTAGTCAGTGTGTGTTTTGTGGTATAGGATATCTCTTTCCATCCTCCAGTCAGTACTTGGGAATCATCTGTCATGTCAGAGTATGAAGTATCCTATGCATACCAGAGCAGATTAAGTAAGCTGTGGTTGTGCGCTCCTGCTTCAGAAGTCTAACACTTTACCATAGTCCTTCCTCCATCCTTAAGCAATTTAGGCATTAGAGCCAGAGCTTTTTCTGACAGTATGAATATTGATTTATTCCTTTAAGGATCTGTATTTCAAAGAGGCAAAAAGAACTAGTGTAGGATGGTGCTACTAATATCCTTTTGTCTTTGGAAACTATGTTATAATTAAGTTGATGACTAAAAGACAGAAATATTGATTGGTAGACCATTGCATTAACGCATTTTAAATGCAGCTAGATCCTCAGTGTACATGGTTAGTTCTGTAGCAGTGCAGTTAACAAACTTGCGGGATGGGGGTTATTGTTATTGTTAACAGGGCTGTCTGAGGACTAAGGCAGTGTGTGAATTTTGATTCCATTTGTGGATTTGTTCTGGATCTTAGGAAAGAACAGAATTGTATTTTTTCCACTGACCTTTATTTTGTAAGATTTACACAGCTTTGTTGTGAAATGTGAAATAAAATCCTCAAACATAGAAAATAATGTCCTAGGTTAAGGTGGCATTTTGGAAGAGACATTGGGCAGAACCACTGTGACAGAAGTAAAATTTATAGGATTCTTGGATGTGTTTCTTACCCCTTTACAAAGATGGTTAAGTATACTAATACTAATATAAGAGATTCCATAGCTTGATTGTTTAGGCCTCCCTGAGCTGCAGAGCCCTGCTGAAGTTTTAGTTTAACAGCTGCAGTAATCCTGTAGAACATGACGCCCCAGAAGCTCACCATGTAATGGATTAGGTCTGTTGTGTCAGGAATGACTCCTGGTATCCAAGATTGAAGAGAAGCATCGGTGGTAGTCAATGTTCTGCTGCACAAGGATGAAAAAAAATTAAAGAAATGCTTTATCATTTAAAAAAAAAATCCATTTGTATTTGTACTTGGCTGTGTATACTGATGAGTCATTGGGGATGGCTTTGAAATTTATAATGCGTTTCCACTTACATGAACATGCACATAGTTTCACAGGACATTTTGCACGTTTAATTGCTACCACTGAAAGAATCGCAGCAGTCGCAAAAGAATGTTGGAGGTTTATTTTAAACACACAGTGTTTACTGCTTACAGAAAAGGAAGGATGTCTCTTACTACAAATGTGTTTTGTAGCCCCACTGATCTGCATTTAGTGAGGGTACCACATTTGTTGGGATGTATTGATATCCAGAATGGCATTAAGTGTATTTAACTGGAAAGTAAAATATTCTCATTGCATAAAAAGTAACTTTTGCTGATACTGTATGTTGCTGGCTGACTGTAATGGTACTGCTAAGATGTGTACAGTTGCCTAGTTGGCTGACTCATTGACAAATGCAACTGTGGAATAGAACCATCTTGACATACAGTGGGGTGTAATTTGTGGGTGTTCATTTTGATCAAATGTATTACTTGTACTTACGGTGGAGATCACTGTGTTAAGTACTTTATGCAGTGATAAAGATGTTAATCATGAACAAGTATTGTAGTTTTGAGATGTTTCGTTTATTGATGATTATAGCCTCATTAGCATGTCTGAATATTTGTAGTTTTCATCTTTAACAGTTTTATTTTTGATGAATTGCATTAATTGCAAAGAAAAATCTGACTTGACATATGTGAAGTATGTTTTGTTCATGTAATCTGGAAAAAAAATTAGACACATTTATTTAATTTTATTTTGCTTTTGTTTACTGGGTTTGTCTGACTGGACAAACATATTGAACATTTATAGCTCTGTCTACTTTTCATTGCAGTAGGAGTAAATGACAAAAATCTTGGCTCTGGATCTACAGATTAGTTTGTAAATGTAGCTGTAAAGTGAAAATATGAAGGAAGTTTGCAGTCTCTGTCGAAGTGGAGCTGAAAATAATTTTGGATTGTACACATTAGAAAGTTTGAAACCAGGCATCAGTTTTTGTTTAACTAATAATTTGACACTTTCCTTGGAATTGGCAGTGATATTGTAATTACATCAGTTTTTCATAAAGTGAGGCTGTGATTTTTGAACAGCATTTGATGTTGGTAGCTGAATATCAGGGCCTGAATATTTAAATGCTTTCTCACTATGACTGAATGTTTGGATAAAGTTTGTATCCATGGATATGTAGTATTTAATCCGATAGGGCTCAGTGGCCAAGTCTTAAAAAAAATGGCCCATGTGGTTCAGAGTTGTACCACAGTTAACAAATTAACAAATATAAAGTAAAAAAATGTGCATTGTCAGCAGGTGTCATGTGAGACATTATGTTTGTCACTATGTTGTGTGCAACAGTGTGGGTCTTTAATATTTTGCTGTGACAATGTGTGTGTGATCTTCATTAAAATTCTGTAGATGCCTGCATTAAGAGCTCAGAATGACTTGTGTAGAAGCATCTATTTTTCAAATGACAAGTGTGGCTTAATTTTAGTTGTACAATATTTTACATTCTAATTGAGTCATTCCAGTTTTATTTGTGGATTTACATGTATCATTAGAATTATAGCTAAAAAAGCTTAAAGGTAATAGCAGACAGTGACGGAGTGAGTGAGAACATGACTGAGAAGGAGAAACTAGCTGAATAGTACAAGAACGTTGACAATGCGTTATCCCAAAGGAGCATTTGGCTACATAACCGTAACAAGGAAGAAGCTAAAAGAGATCCCTGCATTTAGTGCGTAGCTCCATGTCTGCATCAATTTTCTGACTCTGTCCTTTTCTCCAGTCTGGCTTGTCTGCAGCCCCTGCACACACGCACTGCCCACCATTCATTCTTCCACCCAGTTGCTACAACCCAGTTCACTGTGAGGCACCACTTGTTAATTCTTAATCTGTTGGGAATAATTATCGTCCATTGCTGGTAGACACCATACAGCAGATTAGGAGCAAGATGGATAGAGAGGTGAGAAAGGTCAGTATGCTCAGTTTAGTTCAGGGATGTTTTTACACTGTAAGCTGTATCTCAGATATTTGGGCATACACATCCCTGTAGATGTTCATCGTGCATACAGCTGCAGTAATCACAGATGGGTTTTCTGCCGTCAGGCGGGTCCTCGGTCGGCCGAATTCCAAAGTCTAGGTCCGGCGTGGGTTGTTGTCGCTTTCTTTCCTGACGTCAGTGCGGCAGGGGTATATAAGACACAGCCGACGCCATATTCTTTAGTCTTTTTTGCCGCGCGGTGCCCGAAGCAGAAGCAGTTCGCAAGTGCCGGTCGGCCAGCTCCTGAAATTACGAATAATTGGAAACCGAAGTCTTCTTTAAAGCTAAGTACCCGTTAGAAACTTTTCTTGCCTCAGACCGATGTCAGACAAAGTTAACAATTGTATTTCTTGTGGAAGCAAATACCGCATAAGGATTTCCATTCCCTCTGCATACCTTGTTTAGGCCCAGACCACGACATCTCGGCCTGTCGCTTTTGCGCTACTTTCAATAAACGCACTATTAAGCGTCGGGCGGAGTTCGCCCAGCACTTTTTTGGTAAAGCCTTTGATTATAAAATGTCGTCGGATACTCCGACTACCGTTTTGTCCAAGAAACACAAGGACAAAGACCGACACACGAGGCCCGCGGTCTCCACCGACACCACGCCAAAACCGGCTACACGTGGTCCGGTTCTCAGCGAGGCGCCTACGCAGCCCCTGACTACCGACGACACTTCTTTGGCAGTGTCCTCTGTAACCGAGACCGCAGGTACCTCGGCCCATACCCAGACTACAACCACCGAAGCCACTGTGAGTGTTGAGCCTCCTAATGTGGATAGGTCCACTTCCACCCATGGTGTCTTTAGACCCTCATCTTCCTTCTCCATTAAGGCCTTTACTAAGTCCAAATCAGCCATGCATCCCAAGAGGCCTGTTGCACAGGGCCCATCTCCAGGACCCATGCCTAAAAAGCAGATGCTAAAAATGGCTGAGGATTTAATTACTCTTATCAGGGGTTCCCAGCCCCCTCCAGACAAGAGACCCAGAGTGGAGGAAGCTTCTCCCTCTTCTGACCAGAATTCCATTTTTTCAGAACATTCTGATGAAGAGGAACACTCGTACTCCCCTTTTGAAGATTCGGATGCTGAGCAGTCCATTCCTTCTGTATCTCCCCCAGAGGATTTTTCTTTGGGGAAACCTTGCACACCTTGAGGGAACACTTCCATTGGGAAGGCCAAGACTTTTCTGATTCCAAGAAAAGACTTAGGGAATTTCTTTGTTACCTCAGCACAGACCTCTGGCGATACCTCCTGTCTTGGACATACTTGATGATGTTTACTCGGAGGCTTGCCTAAATCCGGATTCCCTGCCTCCTGCCCCAGTCAAGCCTGATAGGTACTACAGAGTTCCTAACTCTCACCAATTTCTTTACAAAAGCCATAATGCTGACCCTGAAACCATTTCTCAAGGCCCCAAGGGAATGAAAGCCTCTACTGCTAAGAATCCACTACCTTCGAAAGAGAGTCTAGATCCTTAGAAAGGTGGGGAAAAAGGTATATACCTCGCCACCCTAGCCATGAGGGCCTTAAATTGTCAGTTCCATATGCTTAAATATCAGCAGTTTCTGTTATCACAACTAAGAAATAAAATGTCTCAACCTGAACAACCAGATTTGAAGGAGTTGCAGGATATGATGCATAGTGCAGAACAAGTGGGTAAACACACCTTACAATGTGGCTATGATGCCCTAGAGGCCTCAAGTAGAGCTGCTGTGACAGGATCAGTCATTCGTAGACATGCCTGGCTTAGGGAACAAACCTTGCCTGACCATGTTAAAGCTAAGCTACTAGATGCTCCTTTACAAAAGGCTGTATTATTTGGTACTAATGCTGAGGAGATACTATGGAAAATGGAAGGAAAAGCTAAATCTATGCAAACTGTCAAAGCTTTTCTACAGGTTCAACCACCACGTTTTAGTAGAAATTGGCCTTCAAAGAACTGGTCCTTTCCAGCCACGGACAAGCCACAAAGAGGTAGATACAGGTGCACAAGGGGCAGAGGACAATCTCAAGGATCATATAGAGGCAGGCAATGGCAAACTCCAGCACCAAGAGGTGGCGAAGACAGTGCACAACAATACAGGAAACAAACCCAATGACTTCCCCCTTTTCATGCCAAGCAAGTCTCAGCTGGCAGCACCCTTGGGAGGAAAGCTGGCATTATTTACAAGAAATTGGCATATTATCACAACAGACAAATGGATCCTGGACATTATAAACAGAGGCTACAGATTTCATTTTCACACTCTTCCAAAAATGAGAGGCATGCCGAACCTGCCACACAATCAAAGGGCAGAGACTCAAATACAAATTTCAAAGCTCATGGCCATGAAAGCTATTCAACAGGTACCTACTCACGAACAAGGTCAAGGTTTTTATTCCAGACTTTTCTGGTACCAAGGAAAGGAACCGACTGGAGACCCATTTTGGACTTATCCATCCTAAACACATTTCTGCTCGTACCAAAATTCAGGATGCTCACATTACAGCAGCTTCTTCCCATGCTGGGCAAGGAGTTTTGGCTGGTAACATTGGACCTCAAGGAGGCATACCTGCATGTCCCAATCAGACAAAGCTGCAGGAAGATACCTCAGATTTCTTGCAGGTTCATTCCACTATCAATTCTCTGCATTGCCCTTTGGCTTATCTACTGCGCCCAGAGTATTCAAGAAATGCCTGGCATCAGTAATTGCCTACTGCAGACTTCAAGGGATACAAATTTACCCTTATTTGGACGACTGCCTGATCCAAGCGGACAACAAGCACATACTTCTGGAACATCTGGCTTATGTAACACGGTTATTGAATTCTCTGGGATACACAGTCAACAAGGAAAAATCCAGGCTAACACCATCTCAGAAAATAACTTTCCTGGGTGCCAACTTGGACACAAACACCCAGATGGCCTATCTTACGCCAGAAAAACAAGGGCAACTAACTCATTACTTCAAAATACTAGCAAATTGTACCAGGCTCACTGCAAGGAAAATCCTGCAGGCTCTGGGCTTCATGGCATCTTGCATTCTTCTAATCCCATGTGCAAAGTTGCATATGAGGAAACTTCAGTGGTACCTAAAAACCTATGGTCTCAACACAGCCACAGTTTGGAAACAATAATACCAATAATTCCATGTTTGCAAAAGGAATTTCTATGGTGGGCCCAAGCATGCCAAACAAACACAGGTCTTCCATTCTGCAAGCCTCAAGCAAATCAAGTCATCACAACAGACGCCTCAGACTACGCCTGGGGGGTGCACATGACAGACAGGTGCATTCAGGGCAAATGGTCCCAAAAGGAAAAGCACCTTCACATCAATCAAAAAGAAATGCTAGCAGTGATAAATGCAATTACAATTTTCAAGGACCTCCTGCATCCAGGGCAATTATTGATAAGAACAGACAACACCACAGTAATGTGGTACATAAACAAACAAGGTGGAGCACATTCATACCCCCTGTGCAGGCTAGCCATGTCACTTTGGAACTTGGCTCTGGAATGGCAAATCGATCTTCAAGCACAGTACTTGCCAGGATTGGAAAACACGCTGACAGACAATCTAAGCAGAAATATGACAGATCCACACGAATGGAAGTTGCATCCTCAAGTGTTTACAAAGATAATCCAGGCGTGGGGAAGACCAGCCATAGATCTCTTCGCCTCCCACAGGAATCATCAATTGAAAAAGTTCTGTTCAAGGACCTTTCATCCAAAGGCCTGGAGAGTGGACGCCCTTTCTTTCAGTTGGACAGCATGGACAGTTTACGCTTTCCCACCTTTGCCTCTTCTGCCCAAGGTGCTCTTGAAAGCAAGAGCAGACAGACTGAAGATGATACTGATTGCTCCAGACTGGCCAAGACAACACTGGTACCCACTCCTGAGGAGCCTAACACATACTCCTCCCTGGACCCTACCTCTAATGCCTCTTCTACTGACTCAGCACAACTACAAAACTCTTCACAGTCAGCTGAAAACTCTCAGTCTGGCTGCATGGAATATTCCTTAACACCACAACAGACCCTACTCTCCAAAGAGATGCAGGATGTCATTTTGGAGGCCAGAAGGCCATCTACTAGAAAGGCTTACTCCGCAAAATGGAAACGTTTTTGCGCTTGGAATGAGAAAAAAGGCCAGGATCCTAGAAAACTGAATTTGCCTCAAATATTACAGTATCTAGCTGAGCTGTTGAACAGTGGACTTTCATTCTCCTCCATCAAAATTCATGCCTCAGCCATTTCTGCAGAATACAACACTGATCCACCCTTATTCTCTCACCCACTTTTAAGACAGTTCCTCAGAGGAGCTAAGAATATAAGACCTCCAAGGAAACAACCAATACCAGCCTGGGATCTTAACTACATTCTAGAAAAATTAACATTACCTCCCTTTGAACCAGCTGCCTCAACAGATTTGCAATATTTGTCCTGGAAAACAGCTTTCCTCCTGGCCATTACCTCAGCTCGTAGGGTTTCGGAACTACAAGCCCTCATGGCTGTGCAGCCCTTTCTCATCTTCCATCAGAAAAGGATCTTACTATGAACCAACCCGTCATTTATGCCTAAGGTAGTATCCAGGGTAGCTTTAAATCAGGCCATACACTTACCTACCTTTTACCCCAATCCTCAAAACAAAGGGGAAAGGCTGCTACATTCCTTAGACATCCATAGACAGCTACGTTACTATTTGGACAGAACACAGCCCTTCAGGAAATCAGAACAACTTTTGTGTCCTATGCTGTAGGAGCTCAAGGGAAGCCAATTTCCAAACAGACAATTTCAAAATGGATAGGCCATTGCATACGGTTTTGTTACTCCTTTCATGGCAAACCTGTTCCTACAGGCATCAGATCCCACTCCACAAGGGCCACAGCTACCTCTACAGCCTTCCTCAGAGGAGTCCCTACCAAAGATATTTTGGAGGCAGCCACTTGGAGTTCTGTGCATACCTTCACAAAACACTACCACCTGCCTTTATATTCCAAAACTAGAGCAGGCTTTGCCACTGCTGTGTTGCAGGGCATTCTGGCTGCTCCCAGTTCCACCTAGTGCCTACCACCCTGTGCGTAGCTTTGGGATTCTACCCATCTGTGATTACTGCAGCTGTATGCACGATGAACATAGTACAGTTTTGTACCTACCATAAATGTAGATGTTCGAGTGCTAATACAGCTGCAGTACAGGTTTCCCTCCCTCCTTCCCCTCTTGGTAAAGGCCTAGTGGCTAACACCTCCTCATACAACCTGATTGGGTTATCCTTCTATGGTGTATTTGCTTGCAACTACTGATTTTTGATTATATTGCATTGCTTGACTATATACATATATATTTTATGTATTGCCTTCCTTCTGGGGGCACCTGACATCTGGGGCAAGAAAGACTGAAGAATATGGCGTCGGCTGTGTCTTATATACCCCTGCCGCACTGACGTCAGGAAAGAAAGCGACAACAACCGACGCCGGACCTAGACTTTGGAATTCGGCCGACCAAGGACCCGCCTGATGGCAGAAAACCCATCTGTGATTACTGCAGCTGTATTAGCACTCGAACATCTACATTTATGGTAGGTACAAAACTGTACTTTCTAATTTTGCAGCTGCTTGCTCCTACTTTATTTGGACTGCCAAACTGTACCTCTGTTTTTATGGGCACTGTCCATTTTTTTCTTTTGCCTCATATTCTGAGATGTGCATCCTGTATTACAGTACGCAAGCAGTTCTCTGCTTCTGAACGGGGTTGTGAAAAGAAGAGTTGCCTTAGTTCTGATGGTATTGCATAGTGTTGGTGCCTAGGCAGGGTAGTTGTAGTTGCTGTTTCTGTGTGTATGTGTTTGGAAGGAACTGAACTATAATAAGTATTCCTAAAATTTGTGACTGTATGTGTGTTTGTGTTTTGGGGAGGGTATGCCCTGGCAACTGTGTGCAAATTAACTGTCCAATAGTTGCATTACTACATTGCAAGAAATAAATGTTTACATTACCAGGGTTGGAGGAGATAGGAGCAAAGAGACAATTATGATAACTGAAAGTGTTTGCTTTAATTGTGACTGTAAATCAGATAATGCCATGTTTATTGTTTGATTCATTTATTTTATTGGGATCTGCAGTGGCATAGATATTGTCATCATCATGGTTTTGTGATATCTAAATGAGAAGGTATTGTTACGTAGCTTACAGAATAATTTTGCTTCACCATGTGCATTTTCCGTTCAAGGTCTATGAGGTACAGAAGGTCTTTTAATTTCCAGCACAACTTACTTTTAGCCATTTTTGGGGGGAAGGAGCTTTCAGCTCAGCAGTCGCTTGAAAAAGACTTTATTCGTAATGTGTTCTGATTTTCGCAAAATAGAGTGCAATGGAAAAGTATTTGCCCCTTCCTAATTTCTTTTTTTTTTTTTTTTTTTTTGCATGTTTGTCACACTTAAATGTTTCAGATCATCAAACAAATATAAATTTTAGAGAAAGATAACCCAAGTAAACCCAAAATGCAGTTTTTAAGTGATGATTTCATTTATTAAGGGGAAAAAAACTATCCAAACTTGCACGGCCCTATGTGAAAAAGTAATTGCCCCCTAAACCTAATAACTGGTTGTGCTACCCTTAGCAGCAACAACTGCAATCAAGCGTTTATGATAACTGGCAATGAGTCTTTCGCATCGCTGTTGAGGAATTTTGTCCCACTCTTCTTTGCAGAATTGTTTTAATTCAGCCATATTGGTGGGGTTCCAAGCATGAACCGCCTTTTTAAAGTCATGCCACAGCATCTCAGTTGGATTCAAGTCCGGACTTTGACTAGGCCACTCCAAAACCTTCATTTTGTTTTTTTTTAAGCCATTCAGAGGTGGACTTGCTGGTGTGTTTTGGATCATTGTCCTGCTGCAGAACCCAAGTGTGCTTCAGCTTGAGGTCACAAACTGATGGCCGGACATTCTCCTTCAAGATTTTTTGGTAGAGAGCAGAATTCATGGTTCCATCAGCCACAGCAAGTCGTCCAGGTTCAGAAGCAGCAAAGCAGCCACAGACCATCACACTACCACTTCCATGTTTGACTGTTGGCATGATGTTCTTTTTCTAAAATGCTGTGTTACTTTTGTGCCACATCTAACGGGATGCACACCTCCCAAAAAGTTCAACTTTTGTTTCATCAGTCCACAGAATATTTTCTCAAAAGTCTTGGGGATCATCAAGATGCTTTTTGGCAAACGTGAGATGAGCCTTTATGTTCTTTTTGGTCAGCAGTGGTTTTCACCTTGGAACTCTGCCATGCCTGCCATTTTTGCCCAGTCTCTTTCTTATTGTTGAGTCATGAACACTGACCTTAACTGAGGCAAGTGAGGCCTGCAGTTCTCTAGATGTTGTTCTCTGTTCGTTTGTGACCTCTTGGATGACTCGTCGCTGTATTTTGTAGGCTGGCCACTCCTGGGAAGGTTCACCACTGTTCCATGTTTTCTCCATTTGTGGATAGTGGCTCTCATCATGGTTTGCTGGAGTCCCAAAGCTTTAGAAATGGCTTTGTAACCTTTCCAGACTGATAAATGTCACTTACTTTGTTTTGCATCTGTTCCGGAATTTATTTAGATTGTGGCATGATGTCTTCCTTTTTGGGATCTTTTGGCCTACTTCACTTAGTCTGCCAGGTTCTGTTTAAGTGATCTCTTGATTCAGCAGGTCTGGCAGTAATCAGGCTTGCGTGTGGCTAGTGAAATTGAACTCAGCTTTCCCAAAATTGTGATTAACCACAATTGCTTCATGATTTAACAAGGGGACACTTACTTTTTTACATGGGACCATGTAGGTTTGGATAGTTTTTTTTCCTTAATAAATAAAATCATCACTTAAAAACTGCATTTTGTATTTATTTGGGTTATCTTTGTCTAATATTTAAATTTGTTTGATGATCTGAAACATTTAAGTGTGACAAACATGCAAAGAAATAAGAAATCAGGAAGGGGGGGGGAATACTTTTTCATTGCACTGTATAATGTGATTTCTTGAGTTTGTAGAAATTGGATTGCTACATTATACAGCTGTCATAGTCTGATACCCTTTCTGTAGTGAGCATGTAAGAACTACCACTCTGAATTTATGTTTACATGGTTTATTTTGCTGTTTGAGATGTCCTTGAAGGCTGACAAAATTTTAGTCTATAGAGAAATGGCATCTTAAAGCTTGGCAGGTGTAGTGGTATAAAACCCTGCCTGTAGCTCAGATCCTTTGTTGCTGCCCTGTACACCAGCCTGCAGTAAGTACTTGGCTCAGATGACTGGAGTGTTTCTCGTGGCTTAGGCACTGGAAGGGGCAGGCCAAGGAGTAGCTCTGGTTGACTGTTTAACCACTTGAAACTGAAGGCTTGCAGGCATTAAAGTTGCATTTGCTAACCAAGGATGTGGTCTTGCCTTACCAAGCTGGTAACAGTAACCCTCGTTAGTATTGGGGGAGCACCCGCACACACACATAGTATGTAGTAAGCTCTCATGGTGATGTGGGCACCCTCATCAACCCAGACAGTTGAGGTTAGAGCCTTAGTAAAAGCATGGTCATAGCTTGCATGGTTGGATATGTACACACATTGGTCTGTGGCTGCCTGGATGACACCACCCTCTAGTCAGCTGTTGCCTGCATGCTGGGGTCTCCCTGAGTAGTAGTAAAACTAATGGGCTTAAGACTAGTAGGAGGCGATGCTTGATGGTTAGCAAACACAAAGGGGGAAATTCACAAAAGAAAAGACATTACTGGGTTGTTCAAAAGATGACTACTTTGGGACTTGTTTTTCATACATAAATTGACCAGCTGGCACAGTGCTAAACGTTATGCAGTAGTTCTGTACATTAATAAAGGAAGAGTATTTAAACAGATAACAAGTCTTTTGGTGACCAAGAAACTGTTGACCAGCTGTAGTCATAATTTCTGTGGCACATTACTGATATATTCACCATCTAACTGTAATATCTGTCTTGTGCTTACTTTATATGTCCATCTTATTTGACCTCCCAGAGAACTTTGTCCTTGTGAGGCACACTTTCTTTCCATTTCAGCTCATGCTGCAGAAGTGGTTTGGGTTTTGCTCTGGTTGCAAAGGCTCAACTCAAGTTCTCTGAGAAGTCTGTTGACCGTCTTTATGGATCTGTACTTTGACATGCTCTATTTGTGCTTTGTATTAATGGTGAACAGGATTGCATTTTTACACTTTGTACACACTACACTCATTGCCTCAATGGGTAACTTGGCCCTGATTGATTGTTGGTGATTGTAAACACTTCAGTGATGAGCAACCTGGAGGTACTGAAGGAGATTCAGAACCATGTAGGTTAAGCATGGCTCGATCACTCCTTTTCTGTTTCCTTCTTCCACAGTCAGATTGACCTAGTTCACAGTGCCGTTTACAGTGCCGTTTACTAACTCAGAGCACAGGCTAATTTAATTTGGCCTTCTCCTTCAGCTTTCTAAGTGCAAGCTTTGGTATTCATTTTTTGTCATCTGACTATTTGTTTCATGTAGTAGATACTGTGATATTAGGCACACAGTTCACAAAAAAATTGTATGTTGTGCAAAGCTTGGATACTTTTTTTCCAGTTTTCTTTTATTTGTGATCATGTTTGGTAGACTTTGGTAGGACATAGTGCCCTGCTGCGGCAGAGTACCAAGACTAAAGAAAGTTTTCTATGTTTCGGTAATTTGTTTTCTGTGAACTGTCTCTTTTTCTGCAAAATCTTTTGCCCAAGTGACATTTAAAATAGCCTCCAAACTGAGTATTCTGTCTATCTATCCCTTTGTTGACTGTATTAGTCCCACTAGGCTGTGTTGCTTTTGTTCAGAAAGCATCTATGCTCTGTTTCAAGTGATCTAAATGCATAGAAGAATGCCAGAAGATTTAATGTCTGTTAAATTGTTTTAGTGATGGCATTTGTTTGCTTTTCTGATACCCCTACCATACCCTGGCTTCAATCAACTCTGAACATATGTAATAATGTATCACTGACTGGTGTAATTCCTTCCTCTTCAGGTAAAATTTCCAACAGTCTGTGCTGAACTGCTGCAGACTTTTGTCTGTCACCTATTTTTGCCCTCTGTCCTTTTTCCTGTAACTTATTCTTATTCCATATCAACTTGTCCCCGAAGTAATGCAGTGCATCTATACCTTATTTTCCTCTTTCTCCTAATTCAGCTGATGTATAAATTTCCAGAGTCTGTCCTTGTGTTACAGTTCATCTGTTCTCTTCATCATTTTGGTAATAGTTTTGCATGCTTTTCTCCAGACTAATTTCCCAACGTTTGTACAGGCTGCAGAATGGTGCACATTGTTCCAAGCGTGCTTTAGTGATGCCCTGCAGTGCCTGTCTGGAGGAATAATGATCTTTGTATCTCTAAAAGTCTGTCCTCATGGTTTGTACTTTAGCATTCCATTGGTGTTTATCTTTGCTAATTTATACTGCATAGCATGATTCTTGGTTGTGATTATTACTTCCACTTTATTTTCTGCCTTTGTCCTGCATGGGGTCACTGCACCAGAACTGCAGACTTTCCATGGGCTCCCTCTCCCTGAATGCATAACTTTGATAAATTGCAGATGCCACCTGTTTGCCCAGTGCAATTCACTTTTTGCCCCCCCCCAAATACGTCTGTGGCTACAACATGATCAGTCCTTGTGTCATCAACATATGGGTTGATACTGCTTTAATATTCTATGTGTATGACACAACTATACTAAACAGAATTGAGCCTGGCAGTGAATCTTTTGACATTGTGCTGGTTTGCGAAAATTCACCTTTTACAGTTCCGTTATAACCGATACACTCGACTAATCAGGAAGACTGTGTGTGTGTGTCTTTCGGCTTTTCCCAGTTAGGCGTCGCCACAGCAAAACTCCGGTCTGCTAATTATTGGCAGTTGATTTTTACGTACCGAGTTGCCAGCTCTGCCGCACAACCTTCAACGAAGGTACGCCCATTCACGCATGTCTCCACGCAGAAGACGCTCTAGCTGAGAATCGAACCGGATAGTGTCTTACTGTGAGGCAACAACGCTACCGCAGCACCACCACCACCGCAGTTTTTTAAGGCTCTTCCCCCATGCCTTAATTTTTCTAGAAATCTCCTGTGATGAAAATGAGAGACATAGCTAAGAGGTAAGAGTCTCAAACTAGTGCCAAAGAACAACTCTGAGGAATGTTTTGCTGGACTCTGTTCTAGGAAGCTGAAGTAGAGAGGAGAGTTATTTTGAACTGTGACGTCACAGCTCTACATTTTTACATTTCTGACAGTATAATTTGCATTCTTGAGCAGATTTATATACTTATTAATGGCAGATATAGGCATTGTATTTAGCATGCTTTTCCAAATATTACAAATATCAATACCAGCTTCCCTCTTAGTTTGCATGTGCGGCACTTGGACCTCTTGAAAGAGGAGAAGTTATGATTTGTTTGGTGTGCTACTCAAAAAAATGCCTGTTTTTCACTTGGCTGAAGCCTGGGTATGCCACATATCCACAGTGTCCTCCTTTCCTTCCTAAATAGTGACACAGTCATAGGATTGAATCACATTGGACTGACAAAAATTCTGCTGTGTATAAAGCCATGCTATTGAGCATTGGCCAGACAATTAATATTCAGAAACCTCACTGGTCTACCAGCACAGATGTTTTCCATGAATAATGGGCTTGTAATTTCTGATAATCTTCCTAAATATACTTTTATGCAAAGGAACCTGTCTGTGCTCTGAGACTCCTGTATTGCTATGTAACCACTGCACCACTGCCATCTGTTTTAGCACCCTGAGAGCCAAAACTTACTGTGTTATGTTCATATTCAAGAAACACAGTGCCTTACCGGCATATGGGTAGTAGAACCCTACTACCTTCCCTTTGGCAGTCTGTCAAAGCTCAGTGCTCCTCCAACTTGCCTATATGTGGGTGTGAAGGACCAGTCACCTGGCTTTTATTCCTGTCTCTGTCTTCTTCTATATGTGCTTGTAGTGTGCAGTCTACTGATTTTCTTGTTTTTCTTTTTGGAAAGTTGTATGTATTTGGAGTTTTATTTCTCTTACAGTGTAAGTTGTACTGTTTTATTTTAAGCTAATTCTAAGTTTCTGTAGGGTTTGTAACCATATGAATGTATTTAAGGCCATTGGTAAATGTTTCTCTAGGTTTGTGCACTAAGGCCGTTTTGGTGCAGTTCCTTTTATTGCCTTATGCAGCCAGACTTACTAGTAAATAGTGGTAGTTATTTTTATTGATTTAAGGCTTATTTTTGAAACTATTCTCAGAAAAACTTGCTTGTTTATAGTTTTTTTTTTCAAATCTAGAACTATGATCATTTGAGACAATTGAGTATATTTGCAGCATTTTCAATAATTTTTTTTCATTTTGATTTCAATTTTTGGCATCATTTTGTTTGTGAAACATTTCTGACAGGAATTTTTCTTAAGTTTATATTTAATTGCTTGTCTAAGGCTATTGAAACTAACCTTTATTTATTAAATTTGGGGGTCTTTGTAACTTTTATTTTGTGATATGTGCTGGGCTACTGAAATTGCTATCTTGTTTTCAGTACAGTTTTCAGTATGGTATCCATGTAGAAATAGACTTCAGGTTGATATTTAGATGGAAAATAGTGGGCTTTGTTCATTTTATACTGGACTGACCATACAGCCTGCACTCTGTATTGAGCTGGCTATTTTTTGCCCCCTGACCTGATGGACTCTGATATGGTTCCCTCCCCAACTGCTGTCTACCTCTTTTGCACCTAAAACCATTAAAAAAATATATGCCTCAGCCTTAAAGCTTGTGACTACACAGTAGCCTCAGCTTTGGGCAGGCTGTCAGACCATTTGCCTTCTCTTGCTTCTCGTCCCCCTGATGTGGTGTTAGTACCACATCTGTGTGTGACACAAGGGCCGGACATGCTCTAGGGCTGTACTACTGCCTGCTTCAGGTATGAGAAAATCAAACTCTTTAGGTTCAAGGGAAGTCAGGGGTACAGAATCCATTGCCAGTGTTTCTACATCTTGTGGGGATTCTCCCACTAGTTTAATGCATTGAAAAAAGAGACAGAAGGCCTACCATGTGGTAAGGCAGCACTCACTGATGGGGTTCCCTTCTGAGATGGTGGCTTTAGCTAGATCCATTGTTCAGGCAGTTGATTACAGGGTGTATACCCAGGTTATGGCTAATGTCAGTGCTTCCACCAGTCGTCATTCATTTAAGGATACTGATTTTGAAGGGTGTCCAGAGTCTGAGGTTTTGGACCTATCAAATCTGTATCAGTCACTTTCCTCTGATGACAAACAGGTTCAGGAATCCAAACAGAGTTTTTTTCTTTTACCCAAATGCTGGCTAGATTTAGGGATACATTCAGTTGGGAACATTCCTCTGCCTTTCCTGAGTTCAGCAGCATTTATGATCTTTTGTAGGATGAGTCTCCGGATGTGGAGAACTTGCCTCCATTGATCCCAGTGTTGGAGGATATTTTAAAGAAAGCTTGTAATTCTCTTTTGCTCACTGAGGCTCTGCCTAAAAAAAGTTTTTAAGAAATTCGGGATGTTCTTGACCATGCTTGGCTTTAAGCCCCCTTTTCTGCAGACCCTGCTTTGGTGTCCCCAGCGGCTTCTTGTAAGCAAAGGACTTTGTCTTCTTCAAATCCTAAGGATACTTTGGATTTATGCTTCTATATCCCGTTATCTCACTGCCAGTCTGAACAGAGTTCTCACAACCTTGTGTTTGTTCTACATGTGGTTGTTGCTGCTGTTGGCCTTCACTGGCTCAGATATGTACTCTGTTGTGGCACCTTCCTTTTTTTTCCTCAGTTGTATTGCTTAACTAGGTGTCAGCTGGGAGGGGAAAGTGAGATTGAGGTAGGCCGATTCCCTATAATGATCTCCACCTTGGTTGCCAGATGTCCCTATTTGAGCGGGATTGTCCCGGGATTAGCAGCCCAATCCCGTCCCACATTGCCGGTTTAAATCCCAGCGAAACAGCTCTCTGCTTTTTTTTTTTTTGATTGGCCCATATACCGGTATACCGACATACGGGCCAATCAAAAATCACTAAACACAGAGCTGCTTATCTTTAATGTGGAACATCAGGCAGTTCCACATTAAACATAGCTCCGTTTTTTGAGTTTTTTGATTGGCTCATATACCGGCATACGGGCCAATCAAAAATCGCTAAACACGGAGCTACTTGTGTTTAATGCAGAACTTCTTGATGTTCATATTAAACAGAAGTAGCTCCGTGTTTAAAGACCTTTTTTTTTTGTGGTCCTCACTTTGTCCCTACCAGGCCAGTCGGAAATCTGGCAACCCTGATCTCTACTAACAGTGCCTTTTCTGCCTTGGGGCAGAGCACAATTATAAAACTTTCTATGATTTGACAAGTCTTTTGTCCCGAAGACCTTAACAACACAACTTTCATAACTCAACTCTTGGAGACACATAGTTTAAAGCAGTTCTAAGATGGTGGACTCCTCTATTTCTAACGTCCCATCTCTTCATAAGAAGAAATTTAAAAAGCCAAGGCCTGAAAGTGCTGTTGCCCAGTCAGACTCGGATGTACATGTTGAGGCCTTAGAACCTGTGGTATGCCTGACAACAATTCAGACTCCTGCTACAGCAACCCAGCCAGAGGCCAGAATGGCATCTGAAGTTTGCACGTCTGAAACAACTGTAGGCAATACTGGCACACTCATCCTGAGGTGAAGAATAATGGCTTCAGAGTGATAATTCCATTCAGCTGTTCATTTGCAAGCAAGCAGTGGTTTGCGGGGTACTGCAAATTGGTCAGGACCAGGAACCTTGGCTTGATGCTACCAAGCCAGTGGTGGTGGTCGTGGTGGTAGTGTTCTTTAAGGTGTAGGTGGGAGCACATGTATACATGGTGTGATGGTCCCCTGTGGTGATACAAATGCTCTTTTTCAGATACCAGGGTTTGGGTTAAGGTCTGATAGACAAACCATCAATGCCAGGATTGGTAGATGCTGGCAAGGGCACAAACCACCTCCATGGTTGCTTGTAAGATGCCCCCTTCTGATTGACCCTTGCCCACATGTTGCGCATTTTCCAGTGATGGGAGAATGAATGGACGCAAGATTGATAGGGGAGCTGATAGTTGTTAGGCAGGGAAGTAAATATCACTTAGAAGACACAATTCTTTTTATGATGTGGAGGTGTACGTGTCTGTCACGTCTACACATCAGACCTTCACAAAATGGGCTGACATTTCAACTTAAAGAACTAAATTGCTGTGAGCTTGGCACATCCAAAACTTAGTCTGGATGTCAACATAGCACTTGCATATTTGAGCAAGCTATTTAATCGCACTGAAGTTCGTTGTAGAAGTGTGTATCTTCTTCTTTGTGGCCCTGCTGTAAATAGTGATTAAGCAAATGTTTAGGTTTATAAATCTTGTACCTGATGAGTCACTTTGTTGCACAGCTTAACGATTGTTGATATTGCTTAAGTAGTCTAACACACAAAACTTCCTTTCCAAGACTTCCCCTGGGGATGTTCATTTTCTGCTGAAGAAGTTGGCATTGTCTCCTCATTTAAGAGGATATATTTTGTATACTTTACTGTCTGCTGTAGAAGTGTTTTCAGTTTGCATTTGTTTCCTCTGAAAGGATTACAAAATTTGTCTGCTGAAAGGAGACTTGTTTGATTACCTGCAAAGATATGGTTTATTTTGTATGACAGACTGTAAGATCTTTATCCGGAAACTTTCTTTTATCAGGTCACACCTGCATGATTCAGGCTGTCTAATAGCAATTCTCCACTGTCAGTCTCAGTTGTTAGTTTAGGGGTGAATTAGGTCATTGCAACTATAATACTGTCATCCGATGTGTAGGTAAAAACAGCCCTTTTATTTTATTTTTTCCCTACTTCCAACTAATCAGAGTCGTTATTCAGCATGGTTGTTTTTTTAGGTTTTTTTTTTTTTCCTCTTTTTTTTTTTTGTCTATATGTATTTGATGCCAGTTGGGCGGCCACAGTGGTGCAGTGGTTAGCATTGTTGCCTCACAGCAAGAGGTTCTCTGGTTCGATCCTCAGCTGGGGTGCCTTCTGTGCGGAGTCTGCATGTCCTCCCTGTGGTTGCGTGGGTTTCCTCCAGGTGCTCCGGTTTCCTCCCACATCCCAAAGACATGCTGTAGGTGGATTGGACACTCCAAATTGGCCCTAGGTGTGAGTGTGTGCGTGTGTGTGTGTGCCTTCCGTGGAAGGTTAGGCGCCGGGCTGGCAACATGACACTGTAAAACTCCACTGCCAATCATGAGCGGACAGGTGATCCGCTGTGGCGACCCCTAAACGGGAAAAGCCGAAAGAAGAAGAAGATGTATTTGATGCCAGTTGATTATCAGATGATTATTTATCAAGAAAAGGAAGGTATCTCAAAGGAAAGGGTAAAACACCTAAAAATAATGAAGTATTAGAAATGCTGGGGAAAGATTTATTTTAATAACAGTTTTATCTTGTGTGCATCATTTGTTAAGCAACTAAGTGGGGTAGGCCATGAACCCTTTTCAACAATGACCTGGACTGCAGTGACAAAACAAATGCATATGTCTTTGATTATTGGGGTGGCAGAGAGTATTTGCTGAAGTTACTAAATGCAGGTCAAAGAGTTTGCTAACAGATGCATAAAAAGGGAATTAAGGTAGGAAGAATGTAGCTGGCTGTGCACTAAATCACTCCATCCATTGACTAAGGAGTGGCAATCCTTTTAAAATGTGCTGAAAATGGAATGAAAGCAGCATTTGGCTACAGATAACTTGCAATGGATGTGTAGAAGTCATGTGAATGGATGAGGAGGTTGCTTAAAAATGATTTTGTGAATCTGTACTGTACTCACTGGTGCCTTTTGACACTGCTTCAGTGCAACAAGGAAAGGACAACAGCGAGTGATACTATTAAAGGGGACATGGTGATGACTGACATAGAACTTGAGAGGGGAATAAAGTGTGTGTGTGTGTGTGTGTGTGTGTGTGTGTGTGTGTGTGTGTGTGTGTGTGTGTGTGTGTCTGTGAGCAAGGATGCAGAAGTACTGCTATATGGATAACATAAGAGTACTGTTGGGAGTTACTCAGTCAGCCATATAAACTGACTGTAGTACCACAGAGCAAGACTAGACTGGTAGACCCCCTTGGTATGTAGTGAAGGTGAGGGAGAAACAGCAGAGAGTGAAGAAAAGGAGGAAGCAGAATTTATGAATGGAAGGGAGGGGGGTAACAAAATGGTACTGATGTGAGTAACACATCCACCAGCATTCAGACCTGGACGGCTCTGTGTTATCGCCTTCAGAGAAACTTGCATGAGCTGGTAACGATAGTATGAACTGCTGTTTCCACATTTCAGGGTATTCAGAAAAGATAGGATCAAGTGAAGAGTTGAGACTTTTTTTGTAAGAATGACCAAGATGTGTAAAATACGAGGGAAGAGAAGGTCTATAGAAAGGATAGTCTACTTATAACGAGGTCTTTGACATATTTTTTATGGGCAAGATTATTTTTGGTTACCAGAAAGTACAGAGGAGAACCAGATTCCGAAGCTCATCCCAAGGTCTACTAAATGTTTACAAACCCAAGTCGAAGACTGGCTGCAACTTGTATAGTTACCACCCCTCTGTTGCATGGAACAATCTCCCACTACAAATTAGGACCCTCACATACCCCAAACAATTTGTCAGCCACCAAAGAATACTTTAATAAGCATAGAACCTGCCTCTGTATTCACGCTCCCTGACCACAGCCATCTTGCATGTTAACCATCTACCTACATTACTCCTTACAGTCCTTCCCACAAACATCGTATCTCTGTGGACCTAACTGCACTATTCCTTTTCCCCTAACTACCTCTAAGTTACTTTCTTATTTCCATATCTATAAATATCACTGAAGTTACTCTAATTTACTTTATTTCCATATCTACAAATACCTCTGAAGTTACTGTAACAGTTATATAATGCATAATATATAGGATATACAGCGTACTCCCTATGCTCTTGATGTAAGTTAATAAGCCTTTGTTATCAGCTAATTGCTCTTAGATTTGTAAAATCTTTTTACCTCATGTAACTTACTATGCTTAGTTATCTGTCTTTCATTTTTGTATTTCTAAATTTTTGTAACTACTGTAAGTAATTTTAAATTACCATGAGATTTCTATGCTAATTTAAACTGTTGGTACTACTTGGAGCTTTTCTCCTCGGGCCTCCGCTGAAAAAGGGCATTAGCTCAGTTGGACATTCCCGCTCAACAAATGTAAAATAAATAAATAAAAAATTTTGCAGAGTTTTGTTGAGTGATTCTTGGTCAGCAGGTCTGAGACTGGGCAGAAGAGATGTACCCTTGATTTCAGATTGTTCGACTAGGAGGTGGACGGTAATTTGGAAGTGGAAGGATTCACAAGAGTAATTCTTTCTCATTCATGTCCATGCTCAATGTGAGAAAGGCATTAGGGATGCAAGTGTAAAGGTGGTTAGTAGCAAAGATAATTTCTGTTTAAAAGCCTGGAGAGGGTTAATTAAAGCTGACATGCATTTCTTAGCATGAGAGGAGAGCAGGGTTCTCAGGTTAAAGGTACACAATGTTAAGGAAGAATAAGATTTTAGAGATGGCTGTAGGGCTTTAGAATGTCAGAAACTGACAGAGGAAAGAGATAACCCTCCGGATGTCAGCATGGACGCCACTTAAGTTCAAGCGAATAAGGTTACCATGTTACTGAGTCTGCCATGTAAATGCAGATTTATTTAAGCATGTAAGGGAATGAAGAGAACAACATAGAGCAGACAGAATGAAAAAGTGTGTGAGTTGAGTATCAAAGCGAGGCATTTGCTATTCTTCTTTTATGTAGACAGGGAAAAGCAAAAAAGACACACATCACACAATTATGGTTAGAGTAGTTCTTTTAAAGGGGTGGTGGGAACCATTGTGAATGTTGTTAAAGACAAGGTTGGGAGGATTAAAGGTGGACAAAAGTGAATTAGCTTAGTAGTGAGTATCACTGTTTTCACACTGTTACCACGCATTTAACTGGCCGAAATACAGGCAGTTTACACACCACTGTAGTGGAAGAGAGGTCATATTCTGCTTATCAGCAAAAGTAATGCAGTTGGTGAATTAGGACAGTACTGGTTTGTAAGGCTTTATCTTTTGTGTAGAAATGTAGTGAGAAGTCCTAGAAAGAGAAATCCCATTCTAAATGTGTGTTGGGTTCCAAGAAATGTTGATTTTTTTCTATGTGCTAGAATGTGTAATGCGTGCTAGCAGTAGAATGTGCAGTGGGATGTCTTTTACATGGACATCAGTAGTGACTTTTTATCTGCATAGAAAACTTAAAAGTTTAAAAGTAATTGGAACATGTACTCTGAGAAACCAAGGTAGTAAAATGGATAACAAATTAGGGAAGGCGTTAATAAACTAGGTAGTGAGAGACAGGGTCGGCCTTAGCTGAAACGGCGCCCTAGGCGAAGTACTGCTCTGGTGCCCCTTGAGCCCCACCCACACCATACTCAAGGAACACCCATATTTGAGCCATGCCCACAGATGGGTCACTCCCACAAAACCCACTCCAGTTCTTTCAATGTTTAAATGCATGAAAAATCAGTCATACTGTAGCAAACACCGTGTAATCTAAGGTGGTTGCAGAGGGTGACCATCCCCATGACCAGCACTAGGTGCATTGGCCAGAGCAGTCTAAGGTGGCTGCAGAGGCTACACATGCTGCAGCACAGCTGAATCTGCAGAAATAGGAGACAAAACTAGGATTTCAATTTTACATGCTAGACAGTGACATACTGTATGTACACCTCACCACCTGCTGGAGCTGTTCATGTAAACCCCCTTGTCACCTATGCTACTGTACAATACAGTGGTCATTAGTCTCCCTCACCTCCCATTGGTGCTGCAGCTCAGGGTGATACTTGTGCAGGTCACTATATTGATGCTTTTTCACTGCTTACCAGAGCAGGTGATTCCAATGGCGGCTTTTACGGTGCCCTAGGCGGTCGCCTAGTTCGCCTATGCCTAAGGCTGGCCGTGAGTATAAGATTGGGAAGCTTATAAACATTACAGATACTGCCATCTGAGCATACAAAACTGAAGGAGGATTTCTTAGAGAATGATCTGGAAGTATTGTAGAATGAATTATGAATACAAGGATTAAAGCTCAAAGGTGGCAAAAGCTATTATTTTGTGCAGCTTTCTGACCAAATGGTAACACAATTGTAGGAGGCCACCTAGGTGCAACAGTGTGTGACATAATGAATTCCCTGACCACATGCATATTAACTGAGCATTTTATTCAAAAATGTAAACATCTGGCATATGCAGATACCCGAACCAAATGATAAGTTAATTTGGCATGTATTTCCTCCACTTCCATGCCTGCCATTGGAAACTAATAATTTAAGTACGGGTAAGTTGAATTTTGCTTTGTGTGGGTTGCTATTCCAAGCATCTGAATCATTCCATTTGGAAGGCAGTACTATATAATGAGTCTAACAGCTCTAAAAATCTATTTTTTCAAGAAATGGATTCCCAGAGCAAATGTTGTATAGCAATGCTCCACCATTTTCAAGTCAAGAATTTCAGTGCTTTGTTAAACATTGAGAATTCACACATATTACTTTGAGCTGAAAATACGTTTAGTTGAGTGGTCAGATATAGACAGTTATGACAGACTGTTAATTGCCCTTACATGAATAAAATAATACACAAGATTATCAGTAGTTTTACCAAAACAGGTACTTATGGACAGTAGACTGAGACCAGAACGTCCTGCTTCTTTCCCATTACTGCTCCCTGAAACAACAGACTTGTTAAAGAACAGAACTAAAACAAGTGACGGTTTACAATGTCTCCTTTTGCACTGATTGTTGCCTTGTGAGACAAAGGCATGGTGCTGTTGTTGATGGGGTAACCCAGGGAACAAGTAGGTTTAAATTGATTGACTGTGTAGCTTTCCTTGTTTAAATTACACTGCCTTATGCATCCTTCTGCTATTTTAATTGAGTTGCACCCCAAGTCTCCTGCTGTCTGTGTTTCAGTAGATGTGACCTTACTACCTATCCATTCTACACCCAGGAAAGTGGAATGATATTGTTATTATTTCAATAACTGTGTTAAGCCAATTAAAGTGCTTTACTTAATTGTAGTATGAAGAAACTCTGCTTTTACACTAAGTGTTGCTATGGGAGAGACAGTAGCTGGCTGGTGCTCTGGATAATCAGCTAACCAATTGAACAAGTAGGTTTAAACTGATTGGCTGTGTAGCTTTTCTTGACTGTTTAAATTGCAGTACCTTGTGCACCCTTGCACTCTAGTTTTGTCAAGCTGCACTGAAATGTGCATCACTCTGAGGTGGGGAACAGTGATATTCATAAATGCAAGCTACTAAAATTAGCCCTGTTAGTAGTATCTTCATCCGTACCTCTCAACCTCTTAGAGCAAGAAGTCTAGACAAAGCCATAAATAAAAGTGGGACAAAGGGCCAAAAGTAGGGACAATTTTTAAATATTGCTCTTACAAACATAGAAAGTTGATAGAACAACAGATTTTGCATTGCAGTAGCAGGTATTTTCTGATGGGTATGAAATCTGGAACTCAAATGTCTTGTCATTAATTTCTAACTTCAGTCTTTAATGATTTGCCACTAATTTGCCAGAAAAAACACAATTGTATGAAAAAAGGAGAAAAAATATAAGGCAAAAGTCTGGGCATTCTGCAAAAATCTGTACAGTTGAGGTATGCCTCCATCTTATTATCCGCTCTGCATTCAAACTTGCTGCTGTCAGTTTTGCTGAGAGCTGCAGTTGCTAGTGGCACTTATTGAAAATCCTCCACTAAAGCCATGTGTACCAGTCAGCTAAGTTGTTAAAATATTGTCACACACTGATGCAGAATGAAACACAGCTGTTATTGTAACCCTAACCTACTAAATATTATTCTCTGAACCCGCCATTAAAAGGAAATACATCTGTTATTGTAACCCTTTATTCAGCTGTTGAACATAACCTTTTTTCTAACTCCAGGTAGAAACTGACTAGACATTAGGCAGTGACTATAACATTGATCTCACTCAAAAAATAAAATCACCTAGCTGACATGGTAGAAAAATCAGCTTTTTCCCATCCGTAGGCAGCCCATCATAACACTGGGTGGCTTTAGGCAGTGTAACAACAGATGATGAAATAATACTTGACACACAAAACACAATCTGTGAGAGGCATAAGCATCTTAACGACATAGAGTAAACCTCACACTTAAAAGAAAGGTCTGTGAACACCATATAACATCATCAACACATACATATACCCAGAAAACCAACATATCATGTGTTTCTCAAAATATCAGTTCCAAATTTACACAGACTGTCTCAACATAAAAGCACTTCCACAACATCACCACTCACTCGCACAGCAAAGAGTTGCCAGTTTGTGAGTCATAAGCCTTCCACTAACCCATGGAATGCAAGTAGAATGTTCTAATAACCGGTGAGAGTTTTGTCAGACACACACACACACACACACACACACACACACACACACACACACACACACACACACACACACACTCCTTACCTCAGCCTGCATAAAAACAGAGCTTCCTTCCAGACCAACGCAGCCTGCATAAAAAATGGAGCTTCCTTCCAGTACATGAACACCTCAGCCTGCATAAAACGGAGCTTCCTTTCCGCGCATGTTTGTGTTTGAATGTTAGCATGCAATGCACGCATGGGTCCTATAGGTCTTAAAGTGGGGGAGGGGTGGGCGTGCTCCCTCCCCCTCACTCTATGGTTCCGGGGCCCACACGTGGTTGGTGAATCGTGCTTTTAATTACGGAAGTGGGGGAGGGCGCAATGCTACAGCTGAAAAGTGGAGAGAAGTAAAGTTTAAGTTAACTCAGTTTACGCCCTTTATGATGCCGGCTTTTACGGCGCCCTAGGTGGTCGCCTAGTTCACTTATGCCTAAGGCCAGCTGTGGTGAGAGAGATCATATCTGTGTAGATAGCAGTCAGTAGCATGCTGCCACAGGAGTTTCTGCTAGGTCTGGAATTATCTTTATATTTCACTTGGGATATGGAATAATTTCTGCATGGTTGCATGCATTACCAGAATGCATTGGGTGATTGCACAGATGGAGGAGATGCTCAACAGAAGAAATGCGGTTAGGTAAGTAGCTGATGTGGAGGGTTTACTCAAATGCTGACACTCCGTTAGGAGACCCAGTGATGGGGAAACTTGGAGTTTTGCACTACCAAGTGACTTAAGTCACTGTGGGATGTGGCTGTCTGTAAGGCTCATGCCCCCTGTGGGAGCAGTGGAATTTATACTAGAGCAGCAGAGTACCACATGTCCAAATGGCATACGAGTACTGACATATCTGCGCTACATCCTTATCATTGCACTAATGTCTGAAAAGTAAGGGTAGATTATGCTCCTTATCGTATATTGGGTGGTAATGTTGTCTGTATTCTCTGTTAATGGTCACCTAGGCTGAGCCTGTAAATACTCCAGCTGTATCAGTGCTCTACCTGGTTAACAAAGAATGAATGAATGAGTAAAAAATGAATACTTCTTAACAGCTGTTTAGAATTCAAAGGGTATGAACATCTAATCATACCAGGTGCATGTTGGCTGCTCAGAATTATGAATAGGGTCAGGATGTCATAGTAGAAGTAGCAATGCTAATCCTTCCAACACAGAAGGCCTATATTATTAACCAGAGATAGTTCACAGTAGGTCCTGTGTTTCACAGTATATTCAGTAGTACTAACCAGTGATAATTAACAGCAAGCCCTACAGCATTAATCAGTAATGGTTCACAGTAAGTCCTGTAGTACTGTACTAATCAGTAATGGTTCACAGTTAGTCCTGCAGTACAAATCAGTGATGGCTCATAGTAAGTCCTTCAGTACTAACCAGTGATGGTTCACAGTAAATAAGTTCATAGGAGGTAGCAGCACTAGAGCCTTTATAAGCCTAGGCATGTTAATCCTGGGTTGTCCCAATTGTCCTTTGGTTAGATGGATATACTTTACAAGTCAGTACTGACTACCCCTGTCCATAAGAGACATGGGTGCCACCCTCGGGGTGAATTTGCAGTCACCCATCCATTTGTCCAGGTTGTGTTTGAATAGGGTCTTTGAAGAGCTCTGCTTCACATGAATTGGAAGCTTATTCCAGAGCAGTGGCAATCTCTGGGAGACATACCTTATTCTCCAGCCTGTTCTGCTAATGTCAATTGCAAAGTTGAGATCCCTAGAGTGAGTGACTCTAGTGACATTTGATTTTTAGATGTGCAGCATTTCCACTGGGTCAGGGTCAGAGATTGCCCTGTAGGCAAGCACAAGTTGCTTCTCAGTAGCCTATATAATACAGAGTATGGTGACAGGGCTTTCAGTCTATCCACGCATGGTTTGGAGGCCCTGTACCTTCTTAGAGAGAAACTTCTGTGGTCTCTAAATTTGCTGCAGGTATCTGATGGGATACATGCAGAAGGGAGCATTGTTCTCTGTTAATGGTCTGATTACTGTTGAGTAGAGTGGGATTATAACATCTTTAGATTTGGATGCGATGTCTTTACTGATGAGATGTGCAATGTAGAAGGCTTTCCTTACCACTGTGGAAACCTGGTGGTCAAAGTTCAAATTGCTGTCTGTGTTCCCAAATCTCGCACCACTGGGTTTGAACTTAGAGGGATGCTGTCAATATTGCAATTAGGGGGAATTCCGCTTTGCCAAATGGGGTAGTAGTGCACTTTTTTGCATTTAGTTTTAGACTGTGAATTTTGACACTAGTCAGTATTTTGTGCTACCCCCTTCTGTAATATGTAAACATCGTTGGAGGACTCAATGATTGCGCCTAGTTTACGGTCTGCGAGCTTAGTAAGCCAAAGGTAGTCTGTTTTAGCCTGGACATCTTCTGAGAAATAGATTCCAAATAGTAAAGGGCCCAGTACAGATTCTTGTGGCACACCACTGTTGACAGGTCTGCTAGTAGAGGAGGAATCACCAACTTTGACAGTATGTTTTGTGTGGTGAGCCATTTAGCTACCTATCTAGTAATGCAAGTTTTAACTCCTAGCTGGGAGAGTTTTTCAATGATACCTGAGTGGGGGGGTTATGTCAAAGGCTTTGGTTAGGTTCAGATAGGCGGTATGCACCGTCTTACCTTTATCCAAGGCTTTGGTGACTTTCTCAAAGAGTCTTATCAGGTTCAGTAAGCATGATCTACCCTTAACAAAGCCATACTGGGTATAGAGTTTGAAGGTTGCCTGTGTCCTTGTTGATAAGGTCCATTATGATCCCTTCCATGGCCTGGGTCTATAGTTCCCATAGTCGGTTGAGGATCCCCCTTTGTGCAAGGGAATTACTGTTGCTGTTCACCATTCTACTGGTACAAAGCCAGAAAATGGCAAGTTGGTCAACTAGGTCCTATCTGACTGTTTAGTAAGCAAAATGGGATGTTTTCTGGTCCCACTGAGGTCGTGTTTTTGGCTTGGAGAGTGCAGATATGGCTTGATCTTTAGAGATACTAGGTAGAGAACTGATGTCATGTATGCTTTTGGGGTATGGCTGGTGTCCATAGAGGGGTGAAGTTTGCACCAAATCTGTCAGCTAGCTGGTTGGCAGTTTTTTGGTATAGTGTGAGTGGGACCATCTACTACCAATTCGGCACATAGCTGGGCCCTCCTTTTTAGATTTTGGACATAGTTAAAGAACATCTTCTTGATTGTCCTTGTCTAGGGATGCTGTTTTAGCTTCATAATTAGCTTTAGAGGAGTTTGCAAGACTTCTGATTTGCTTGTTCAATCTGTGGAGGGAATTCTTCCTCTGAAGAGGCAGTTGCCTCTTGCTTTTGGATATCACTTTCTTCTTTTTGTTATACAATCTGTTTATACTAGATGTCCACCAAGGTGTCTTGTTTTTTCGGGAGGGCCTGGTTTTAATCCGGTCAGGTACAGCCAAGTCTGTGCAGTTGCTAAGATGATTTTACAGGGCATTTGTGTACATCTCTGCATAGGAGTATTGCATGTGATTGCAGGAGGTATAACACTTTTTATACCTTCACTTAGTAGAGTTGTACTTTGCTTCAGAGAAGTTCCTTAATTGTTCTGCTTTGTGGGTGTGGGGTCCAGTAGTTACTTCAAATTACACTGATTTATGGTCCAGCCTTAACAGGGAGGGCTTCACACAATGACCACCCATGTTAGTGAGTACTTTGTCAAGGACATTAGAGCCGCTTGTGGAGGTGCAGCTGTCTGTTCCAGAGCATTTGCATTAACAAAGTCCGGGGACTTCTAGGCGAGCATGTTTGAGCTTGTGTATGTTCCCCAGTCATTGCAGGGATAATTGAAATCTCCAATGACTAAGGTGTGGGGCTGTATGGCGAGTGACTTCAGTAAGTCCAGGTAGGCATTGTGATTTTCTTAGTTCATGTAGGGGGAGCTGTAGCTAGCAAGGATGTGGTATGGTGTTTTGCCTATAGTTAATTGGGCACAAAGTAGTTCGAGAGAATCATACTTTTTGACCAGTCTTGAGGTATACTTGGCTTTAATGAAGATGGATACACCCCCACCTTTGGTTCTTTCATGCTCATTCTAAGGTCTGAACGTGTGGAAGGCATTGTATCCTTGCACAGCTCAGGTGCCCACTGTGGCCCTGGAACCATATTTCAGTGACTGCACAGACTTCAGCATCTTCCAAGGTGAGGAGTACTTCCAGGGAGTGCAGTTTCGTATTTAGGCTCCTAGTGTTAAGCAGCAGAACCTCGAGTTTGTGTCAAGTGGATTTTGCTATGTTGGAAATTTTGTCATTTTGATATTGCCTAAAAAAGGCACTATGAGGGAGGTAAGCACCTTAAACAGTATCCGAAAGCCTAGAGGAGACAGGTACAGATCATCTCTGGTAAAGCAGCATGGCCTGCCAGCCATGTCTTCCCAGGCTGACAAATACTGGGATCCCCCTGGAATGACAGCAGAAGCTAAGCCAGTTTAAGTCGATCATTTTTTGTTTATAAAACCACAAACTGTTCAAGAGGAAACCAAAAACAAAACTCAGAACAATCCACTGAAAAGGTGAGCCATTGAAGTAAGGAACGTAAAAGAATAAATCCACAATTTAGCATTAATAAATGTTTATTCAGCGCTTTCGTGTAAACCATCATTAGACTTCATCAGAAACAATTCATTACTAAAACATCACATTACTTGACCAATAAAAGACATCCCCTAATATATTAGGAGATGGATGACCTACAAGTAGAATGGGGGGGGGGGTTAAAAATAGGCTAGAACAAAAGGAAACCGAATGGTAACTGATGTTAAAGGCAGATTGCCGTCCAGGTTTAAATGAAGCTATTAACATCAAGTGTTTTCTAAAATACAAGAAATGATGACAGACTTGCTATTTAATTAATTTATTAGGTGATGTTTTTCATTTTTTGTTTATATTGTGACATCATCCTGGGTGAAGGTAGAATGCTGCTTATGGCTAGGGCCATATCTACCTGGTACACATAATCTGAGAGTTCAGTCATGTTTCTCTTTACATAGTCCAGGGAGGTACGTCGCAAGTCATTCCCCCAAGCATGGACTATGAAATGGCCATAACGGTACTTGTTGAGTGACCTGAGTGCATGTGTGATCTGATGGATCCTGGCCTCTGATAGCCAGCTGACCGTGACCTTCTCCTTGTCCAGCCTGGTGAGGGGGTCATCTGTGTGTTTCGGTATATAGAGTCTTGTATGACTAACTAGTAATAGTTCGCAGTAGGTCCTGTAGTACTAAGCAGTGATGGTTCAAGAGTAAGTTCTGTAGTACTAAGCAGTGATGGTTCACTAAGTCATGTAGTACTAACTAGTAATAGTTGACAGTATGCCCTGTAGTACTAACCAGTGAGAGTTCAGAGTAAGTTCTATAGTACTAGTACAGTGATGGTTATTTCCATCATCACTTAACATCTTGTATGTGGAAATGGAAGTTGAGACTGATCAAACTATGATCCTAGGTATTTGGATGTGGAGGCTGTTTATATGGCATGGAAGTAAGCCCAGGATAGTTAATTTGGTGCTTGGTGAATTTTCTGTGGCGTACCAAAAAGTATAGCTTTGGACTTGGAAGGGTTGAGAAGTGGTTTATGAGCCGTGGGTGGAACTTCTGTAAGTCTGCCTAGATTTGAGATTGCTTGTTGGTTGGTGTGACATTAATTTGATGGACGACATGGTCCTCTGTCAGAATAGAGGATTAGTGGGAGGTCACAAGGAAGTTTGTTATTGCATATGGAGAAGAGGAGGAGACAAGAATGGATCCTTGTGGTCCACATTGATAGTAGGTGTATAAGGATGGATCCACAAAGTTTTTCATCCTTGAAGGTGAGCATGTGGCGCATTTTGCGATTATGTTGGTGGTAGCCCATGGTTAGTGTCCTTTGCACTAGTGGTTCTGCTGTGGTTGTCTGGAGTTTCTGCATCTTTACCAAAAATATAGAGTGAAAAGTAAAGCTTGTAAAATAAATGACAATAAAACTGGGGTTGGAGGAAATATGAAACATACAGTATAAACGTGATGTTTTTGTTTATCATTCCCACTACCTTAGTGGCTTTTTGAGTTATCTCCAAGGTACCCCAGTACTGTCCAGCTGTCAAAGCTCAGACTCCACTGCCTGTCTCTTCCTGTGACAGCTGATAGGTTAAGCATATCCTGAGAAGGAAGCCTTAAGCTGTGACAGGAAGTGAGTGTTCAATCTTTTGGGGACTTCCTTTCCCTCTTTTTTTAGAGTTATTATTTGCATACTGTTTATATTTAAATGTATTTATTTTAATTTTTTATTTCTTTCAGTACTTTTATAAACCCCTGTCAGAATTTCTGCTCGTGGCATTGTTGATTTGGCTTTTGACTTTGACAAATGCTTATTTTTACTGTTTTTGATGAAACTTTTAAGTGTTTCTCTCAGAAATGTAGTGTGTGTGTGTGTGTGTGTGTGTGTGTGTGTGTGTGTGTGTGTGCGCTGTTAGACACACTAATCTGGTCTTTACTTTTATTCCTCTGATTTATTTTCATCTTTTGACAGGAAAATACTGCAGAGTTTTTAATTGTTCACTATTTATGCATTATTTACTATATGTTTGACTTTGGTCTTTGTTTTATAGATCAGATTGCGGTTTTACTGGTGATAAATTTATCTGAATGTTCTGTGGAGATTGTACTTTGAAAAGAAAATATAGTTGAACTTGCCATTAAATGTTGTTTTATGGCAAGTGGTGGTGCTGCGGTAGTGTTGTCGCCTCACAGACGTTGCCCGTTCGATTCTCAGTTAGAGCGTCTTCTGTGTGGCGACATGCGTGAACAGGTGTTTCTTCGTTGAAGGTTGTGTGTTAGGCCCGGCAAGCCAGCACGTAAAACTCTACTGCCAATCATTAGCGGACCGGAGTTCCGCTGTGGTGACCCCTAACTGGGAAAAGCTGAAAGACACAAACAAACAAAGTGTATGGAGCTAATTTTTAGCACTGGTTTGGAACACTGGTTGCTTTGGTGTTTGGACTTTATGTACCAGAAATTCTTTAACTTTTGCCAGTTATAAATGACACATTTCACTCATTTTGTGATAATAGCACAGTTTGGTAGAGTTTAGTTGGGTGGAGACATACTTTAATTGCTTATTGTTATGCATTATCCAGCACTGTCAGTTCATTTCTCTGGCTGATGTTCTCTCTCCCCTGACTTAATGGATCCTAGCTCTGGTATCCCATCCCCACTATCAAATTCAGTTGCTCCTAAAAAAACAAAAATATGCCTCTACCTACGGTTAGTGATTCTGTAAGGACTACTGCTCGGCCCGCAGACCACTTACGTTTTGCCCCATCTCTTTGTAGTGTAGCTTTGCTGGCCACTATGGAACAAAGATTAGACACATCTTTTTGGGGCTGTTCCAGTATCTGGTGTGGTTATGGGAGAACCAAACCCTTTAGGCTCAAGAGTAGTCTGGGGTAAAAGACCCCTTGCTAGACTTAATATTCTGTCCCCATATATTTTATCTAGTGGTGAAATTCACAAGAAAAACTGATAAGATTGTAACTGTTTGTAAGGCTAATGTGGTTTCCTTGGCTGAATGTTCTGCAGGCATTTAATTCTGGTGACTGTGTTCCCATACATGTCTGTAGTGCTAGTTTGGCTATAGACATTTCTGTTGTTTCAGAGAATGATAAGAAATCTGTTGAGGACAGTGGTGATTTCCTAGTTGACACCGAGTCCAATCACTCTGATTGTTCAGAAGGCAAACCTGACCTTAAGTCCAAACGGTTGTTCACTTTTCCTCAGATGATTGCTAGATCTAGGGATTTTTTTTCCTTGGGAACATTCTGGAACTACCCCAGAGCTAGGCAGGTTATATGACCTTATGGAGTACCTGATTCCCATTTCTGTGGCTATCTCCCCTTTCTTACCGGCCTTGGAAGTTGTTCATAAAATTGCCTGCAGGACACCAGTACCTATTCTTGCAGTTTCTAAAAAGACTCAGAGAAAATGTAGGGTCCTCTCATATATGATAGGTCTCTCTCCTTGTTTGACTGCTAACCAAGCTGCCTGCTCAAATAAAAAGTCATTAGCTTCATCTAATCCAGTGCATCAAATAGAGGGAATTGGTTAGATCTTCAGGGCAAAAGGATGTGTCTTTCTAATAATCTAGCCTTTAGAATATCAAGTTATCAAAAGCTATATGGCGACATTTATTTTGCAGTGTGCGTGCAGTTTGGATGATTTTACTGCATACTTACCAGAAGAGAAGTCGTCTTGTATGAAGAAGTGTTTCTAATTTGACTCAGGTTTTGAATTGTGCTTGGAGAGGTGTGCTTGAATGTGCAGATACAGTCTTGGGAAATACTGCTTCTGTTGTATTAAGTCAATATGCTTGATTATGTAGTCAGAACTTTTCGGATGATTTAAAAGCCAAAGTTTGAATGCACCTTTAAATTTTAAATTGCTGTTTGGACCCTCTCTTACACAGATTTTCAAAACAGTGGGATGATGAAGCAAATTAATACACAGGATAGCTAGGATGTTTCATGTACCCAAGTTTTCCCCAAATAAGGCATCTTCCTTCAAGGGGCAGAGCAAACAAAAATTCAGTGAAACAAAGGTCAGAGATCCAAAAGGAAATAGCAGGAGGATGATTCTTTGATGCAAAACAAGAGGGGGTTCCTTTCCAAAAAAGAGTCAAGCCACTGTAAAAGAAGGACTATGCTAGCCCAAAGATTCCTGGAAATTATAAACTCAAATGCTATGGAACAACTAGTCACCACAAGAGGGGACAACATACTAGACCTGATCATTACCAACATGGGGACTCTATGCTCCACACCAGAAGTATATCCCTCATTGGTAAGATCAGACCATAAATTAATTTCACTGGATGTCCACATCCCGACCCCACCCCCAGCCCTGAAAACCACAGTGAAAAACTTCTCAAAAGCGAACTTCTCACTTCTCAAAACCGAAGTAGAATCCTTCAAGGCCCCAGGGCCAGTGGAAACTATGGCCCAAACTGCAGAATCCTATATAAATGCATTCTACGGACATCTCCAGGAATGCATGGATCATGCTATCCCAAACAAAACCAAGACCCAATCATCCAAAGGCAGGCGTCCAGTCTGGTGGACCCCTGCCATAAATAAACTGTACAACAGAAGGAGGAAGCTACTACATGATAAAGCAAAATCCCTAATAGGGAAGGCATCTCTGATCAGTACTAGCAAAAAATTACGATCCCTCATAAAATCCTCCAAGGCCAGCTTCGAAAGAAAAATTGCACAGGACACCAAAGACAATCATAAGGCTTTTTCAGTTATGTTAGAAACCTGGGATGCAACTCCCAGACTTGTTCTGAGTTGATTCTAAACGACAAAAATACACTGAACCCACAGACATCGCCAATATCCTGGCAGACAGGTTCAGTGCAAACTTGTCCACCCGCCCCCCCGAAAGAGAAAGGATGTATCCCGCAGAGGGCTGCCTCCCAAACATCTCAGATGCTCAGGTGAAGGCTGCCCTCTCCAAAGCAAAAAACACTGCTTCCATGGGACCAGATGGCGTCCCAGGTTGCGTCCTAAATGAACTACAAGAGGAACTAATCCCTCAAATAAAACAGCTATACAATCTCAGCCTCACTACAGGATATGTGCCCACAGAATGGCGTACAGCAACAGTGGTCCCACTCCACAAAGGTGGAGCCTCTACGGACCCTGGAAACTATCGCCCCATAAGCCTGACTAGCTTAGTCTGCAAGGTTGTGGAGAGGATCATCATGGAGCTGATAAACAAAGACATTGGGGACCTACAGACACTAGATCCTACCCAGTTCGGCTTTGTCAAGGGCAGATCCTGCCTTTTGAATCTGGTTGACTTCTTTGAAACAGTCACCAAAGCCATAGATGAAGGGAAGGTAGTCCACATAGCCTATCTGGACCTTGCAAAGGCATTTGACACAATACCCCACTCGGGCATCATAGATAAGCTATCCAGCTTAAATATAAACCCCTATGTCACAAGATGGGTCGCAAACTGGCTCAAAGACAGAGCCCACAGAGTGAGAGTTGCTGGAGCCATGTCAGACTCGAAACCGGTCACAAGTGGTGTCCCACAGGGTTCTGTCCTGGGACCACTCTTGTTCGGTATATACTTTTCCGAGGTACAGGCAAACGTGGAGGACTATGGCTCACCAAGTTCGCAGACGACTGCAAACTGGGCGCCATAATCAACTCTCCAGCTAACACAAACATCCTTCAAAAGGTCTCACAGAGTCAGATAACTGGTGCCAGTGCCCTGGTTTAAAGTTAAATGCCCAAAATGTATAGGCATACCTTTTGGCAAATACAATGTGCCCACAAATTACCACATAGGTGGAGACCCATTAAGTACAGAGAAAGTTATTAGGGACCTGGGGACCCAAGTTGATAGCAATCTCTCCTTTGAAAACCACATTGCCAAAGTGGTTAGAAAGACCTTCTACATAGCCCACCTCATCATGAAGGGTTTCACATCTAGATCAAGAGAGGTAATTGTGCCCCTTTATTCATCCCTCATCAGGCCCATCATAGAATACAATGCCCCTTTTGGGGTGTACCTTACCCGACACCTGCAGCAATTAGAAAGACCCCAAAAGTATCTCACCAAGAGGCTCAAGGGTCTCAAACAGATGCCATATGCTGCTCGGTTAAAAAAACTCCAGCTCTACTCAGTTGCATACCGCCTACTTCGAGGCGATCTATGCCTGACATACAAAGCTATGTGGCTAGGCTTTACCAGAAAGGCTCATCCAGACTCTGCTACACTTTGCTGTGAAGGAAAGGTTAGTTTGCTGTTATTTTTTGTATTTCTGTATTGCCTTTCTATATTTTGAATACTGTTTTTTTCTTGTGTTTTGCTTGCATTCTGTTTAACAGCATATTAAAACTCAACTCAAAGAGACCACAGCTCTCTGTTCTGAGTCAGGCAGAAAATAAGAACTGATTAATTAAGAACTCATTCATAAGACAGAAAAGGTCACTTAAGGTTAATCACTTGTTAACAGAGGGGGTGGAGCTAGGAACTAAAATTTCTATTTAAGGAGTAAACTAAAACATTTCAGAGCTTTACCAGAAAGGCTCATCCAGACTCTGCTACACTTTGCTGTGAAGGAAAGGTTAGTTTGCTGTTATTTTTTGTATTTCTGTATTGCCTTTCTATATTTTGAATACTGTAGTTTGTTTTCTTTACCTTGTGTTTTGCTTGCATTCTGTTTAACAGCATATTAAAACTTCAAAAGAGACCACAGCTCTCTGTTCTGAGTCAGGCAGAAAATAAGAACTGATTAATTAAGAACTCATTCATAAGACAGAAAAGGTCACTTAAGGTTAATCACTTGTTAACAGAGGGGGTGGAGCTAGGAACTAAAATTTCTATTTAAGGAGTAAACTAAAACATTTCAGAGCTTTACCAGAAAGGCTCATCCAGACTCTGCTACACTTTGCTGTCAAGGAAAGGTTAGTTTGCTGTTATTTTTTGTATTTCTGTATTGCCTTTCTATATTTTGAATACTGTAGTTTGTTTTCTTTACCTTGTGTTTTGCTTGCATTCTGTTTAACAGCATATTAAAACTTCAAAAGAGACCACAGCTCTCTCTGTTCTGAGTCAGGCAGAAAATAAGAACTGATTAATTAAGAACTCATTCATAAGACAGAAAAGGTCACTTAAGGTTAATCACTTGTTAACAGAGGGGGTGGAGCTAGGAACTAAAATTTCTATTTAAGGAGTAAACTAAAACATTTCAGAGCTTTACCAGAAAGGCTCATCCAGACTCTGCTACACTTTGCTGTCAAGGAAAGGTTAGTTTGCTGTTATTTTTTGTATTTCTGTATTGCCTTTCTATATTTTGAATACTGTAGTTTGTTTTCTTTACCTTGTGTTTTGCTTGCATTCTGTTTAACAGCATATTAAAACTTCAAAAGAGACCACAGCTCTCTGTTCTGAGTCAGGCAGAAAATAAGAACTGATTAATTAAGAACTCATTCATAAGACAGAAAAGGTCACTTAAGGTTAATCACTTGTTAACAGAGGGGGTGGAGCTAGGAACTAAAATTTCTATTTAAGGAGTAAACTAAAACATTTCAGAGCTTTACCAGAAAGGCTCATCCAGACTCTGCTACACTTTGCTGTGAAGGAAAGGTTAGTTTGCTGTTATTTTTTGTATTTCTGTATTGCCTTTCTATATTTTGAATACTGTAGTTTGTTTTCTTTACCTTGTGTTTTGCTTGCATTCTGTTTAACAGCATATTAAAACTTCAAAAGAGACCACAGCTCTCTGTTCTGAGTCAGGCAGAAAATAAGAACTGATTAATTAAGAACTCATTCATAAGACAGAAAAGGTCACTTAAGGTTAATCACTTGTTAACAGAGGGGGTGGAGCTAGGAACTAAAATTTCTATTTAAGGAGTAAACTAAAACATTTCAGAGCTTTACCAGAAAGGCTCATCCAGACTCTGCTACACTTTGCTGTGAAGGAAAGGTTAGTTTGCTGTTATTTTTTGTATTTCTGTATTGCCTTTCTATATTTTGAATACTGTAGTTTGTTTTCTTTACCTTGTGTTTTGCTTGCATTCTGTTTAACAGCATATTAAAACTTCAAAAGAGACCACAGCTCTCTCTGTTCTGAGTCAGGCAGAAAATAAGAACTGATTAATTAAGAACTCATTCATAAGACAGAAAAGGTCACTTAAGGTTAATCACTTGTTAACAGAGGGGGTGGAGCTAGGAACTAAAATTTCTATTTAAGGAGTAAACTAAAACATTTCAGAGCTTTACCAGAAAGGCTCATCCAGACTCTGCTACACTTTGCTGTGAAGGAAAGGTTAGTTTGCTGTTATTTTTTGTATTTCTGTATTGCCTTTCTATATTTTGAATACTGTAGTTTGTTTTCTTTACCTTGTGTTTTGCTTGCATTCTGTTTAACAGCATATTAAAACTTCAAAAGAGACCACAGCTCTCTCTGTTCTGAGTCAGGCAGAAAATAAGAACTGATTAATTAAGAACTCATTCATAAGACAGAAAAGGTCACTTAAGGTTAATCATTTGTTAACAGAGGGGGTGGAGCTAGGAACTAAAATTTCTATTTAAGGAGTAAACTAAAACATTTCAGAGCTTTACCAGAAAGGCTCATCCAGACTCTGCTACACTTTGCTGTCAAGGAAAGGTTAGTTTGCTGTTATTTTTTGTATTTCTGTATTGCCTTTCTATATTTTGAATACTGTAGTTTGTTTTCTTTACCTTGTGTTTTGCTTGCATTCTGTTTAACAGCATATTAAAACTTCAAAAGAGACCACAGCTCTCTCTGTTCTGAGTCAGGCAGAAAATAAGAACTGATTAATTAAGAACTCATTCATAAGACAGAAAAAGGTCACTTAAGGTTAATCACTTGTTAACAGAGGGGGTGGAGCTAGGAACTAAAATTTCTATTTAAGGAGTAAACTAAAACATTTCAGAGCTTTACCAGAAAGGCTCATCCAGACTCTGCTACACTTTGCTGTGAAGGAAAGGTTAGTTTGCTGTTATTTTTTGTATTTCTGTATTGCCTTTCTATATTTTGAATACTGTAGTTTGTTTTCTTTACCTTGTGTTTTGCTTGCATTCTGTTTAACAGCATATTAAAACTTCAAAAGAGACCACAGCTCTCTGTTCTGAGTCAGGCAGAATTTTTCCCCTCCTCCCACCCATTTAAGTTGTCTTGTTAAATACCACTGTCTTTCTAGTTGCCCGCCTCTTATGTTAATCTGACCATATATCTCATTTCTCTCTACTTTCACTGGCTTATGTGAGTAATCACAAAACCATCACTTTTGAAATCCCACCCTCTCAATTATTTAAATTTATTGGCCATCCTACAGTATTTCATAGTACCAAAATACAAAAGTAACCACCCCTTTCAGTCCATCTTGCTGTTTTAAAAATAGTAACTCTCCACTAAACCATAACTTTTTAAACAGGTAAAACTCAAGTTACCTACTTTCATATCTAACTTCTCTAGTGCACACTGCAGAGTGCATTCTTTTCAATCTTACCTTTAAGCATCCCTGTTACTAGCACTTTCTCTAATACCTAAAAGATCATCTCTACTTGACTCCAAGTAGACTTTTCTCTATCTGTTAAACCTAGCACTTGCTCCTACAGTACTTATTACCTTGATACGGCACTCTTATAGATAGCACCCCAAAAGGCAAACCCCCATTTCTCGGTCACCACGTCCCCGGAATCTCTTTTAAAGTTATTTTGTCTAGTCCTTCTAGCATGTCGAGGGATCAGTTGCTAGTGTCCTCTCCTGCTCAGCTGGTGAACCTGAATATTGAGGCAATGTTACAATTGCCTCATGTACACAGACAACCCTCTCCTCCTCCCACAAAACACAAATACATGCGAAAGATGCAACTATACGGCCAAACTGGAGGCTGAGCTCTCTCAACATAGGACTGGCAAGACCAGTCAGGAGGAGAAGGTTACCACACACACTATAGACCCAGTCTCACATAGTACCATCACAACCTCAAATCATACACATAAACACACAAAGACATACTCGGGCTCTGATCAAAAATCTACCAAAACAGCAGAGGCCACCAAAGCAGACACCCAAACAACCACCACCTCAGAACACAACACCTGCAACACATAGACCTCACAGTCAGAGTGTCAAACAGTCACAGCCCTTAAGGCCAAACACAATGCCAGACACACTAGTCATTGGTGACTCCATAGTCAGACACACTGACGCCCCGCTCACCAGACTGAGTAAGGAGAAGGTCACAGTAAGCTGCCTGTCGGGCGCTAGAATCCGCCACATAACGCAAGCACTCAGGTCTCTCAACAGCAGGTACAAATATGACTCAGTCATTGTCCACGCTGGTGTAAACGACCTGAGACGACCTCCTTGGACTACATGAAAAGAGACATTGAGGAGCTCTCTGATTATGTAGCCCAGGCAGGTATGACCCTGACCTTGAGCAGTATCCTACCTTCACCAAGAATGATGCCACAATACAGAGATAAGATGATCAGCTTTAACAATTGGCTTAAACTCTGGTGTCATTCAAAGGGGATCCGATGTCTGTCTGCCTGGGATGACATGCTGGACAAGCCACGCTGCTTCAAGGGACGGCTTGCACCTGTCACCCTGGGATTCGGATATTGGCAAAGGCTCTTGCCACCCCCATAGTGCCTTTTAGGCAAGGCTCAAATTCTAAACCTACCACCCTAGAACACAAAAAGGAAAAATCTAAGGGTAATGCTGCTCAATGCCAGAAGTCTAAATCTCAAAATGCACGCACTCGAGGCCTTTCTCAGTATGGAGAACATCGATGTCTGTGCAGTGACAGAAACCTGGTTCAAGGCTCCTGAGAGCACCCCAGCACTATCAGGTTTTACCTCTTATCATGCTCCAGCCCCAAAATCCGGACAATACCAAGAAAGGAGGGGGTATCCATATTCATCAAAGACACCCACACCTCAAGACTGGTGGCAACGCACGATGCATCGGAGACCATCCAGGTGCAATTAACCATAGGCAAGACTGCTCTGCAAATTGTAGCATGTTACAGGCCACCCTCACAAACTCAGGAACCTCACATGGCCTTCCTGAAAACACTAGAGGGATAAATGTATCACCAAACACCATCAGACTAGGTGACTTCAATTACCCTAATATAGACTGGGAACACTACTCAAGCCCAAACACCCTAGCCCAAAAGTTCCTGGAATTCATAAACTCAAATGCCATGGAACAACTAGTCACCATCCCCACAAGAGGAGAAAACATACTTGATCTCATCATCACGAACATGGGAGCACGATGTTCAACACCGAAGTATACCCCTCACTGGTGAGATCAGATCACAAACTAATCTCGCTGGAGGTCCTCATCCCACCCCCACCTGAAATAAAAAAGACCACAGTAAAGAACTTCTCGAAGGCCGACTTCACACTTCTAAAGACTAGTGTGGTCTCCTTTAAGGCCCCGAGCCGACGGAAAACAGTACTCAAGCCGCTGAATCACTTACAAATGCCTTCTACCAGCACCTGCAGGACTGCATGGATAAGGCAATCCCAAGCAAAACAAAGACTCTTTGTACCAAAGGCAAGCGTCCACTCTGGTGGACCCCAGCCATAAACAAACTCTACAACAAAAGGAGGAAGCTACTACAAGATAGAGCAAAATCCTTAAAAGGTAAGACACCCTTGATCACTATAAGTAAAAACTAAGAGCTCTCATAAAATCATCCAAAGCAAATTTTGAGAGAAAAATAGCTAAAGACTCAAAAGACAATCATAAGGCCTTCTTTAGCTATGTTAGAAACCTGGGAGGAAACTCCCAGATATGCTCAGAACTAGTTCAAAATGATGTGAAGATTACTGATCCTACAGACATTGCCAACATACTGGCTGACAGGTTCAGTGCAAACTTCTCCCCCCCCCAAAAGGAGAGATATCTATACCAAGCGATTGCAGCCCCCAAACATCTCCAACGCCCAAGTGAGAACTGCTCTCTCCAAAGCAAAAACACAGCATCCATGGGACCTGATGGTGTCCCCGGCTGTGTGCTCCACGAACTCAACGAGGAATTAAACCCACAGCTAGGACAGCTGTTTAATCATAGTCTTACCTCTGGATACGCACTCCAGGAGTGGCGCACTGCAACTGTGGTCCCACTTCACAAAGGCGGTGCCTCCACCGACCCTGGAAATTACCGCCCATTAGCTTGACAAGCCTTATCTGCAAAGCCATGGAGAGGATCATAATGGACCTCATAAATAAAGACATAGGGAATTTGCAGACTTTGGATCCATCCCAGTTTGGCTTTGTCAAAGGCAGATCATGCCTTCTAAACTTGGTTGACTTTTTCAAACAGTCACCAAAGCCATTGATGAGGGAAAGGCAGTCCATACAGCCTACCTCGATCTGGCGAAGGCCTTTGATACAATACCCCACTCGGGTATCATTGAAAAACTCATCAGCTTAAATGTTAACCCATACATCACAAGATGGGTTGCAAACTGGCTGAGTGACAGAACCCACAGGGTCAGAGTTGCTGGCGCCATGTCAGACTCAAAGCCTGTCACAAGTGGTGTACCACAGGGCTCAGTCCTGGGCCCACTCTTGTTTGGCATCTACTTTTCCAAGTACAAGCAAACACAGGAGGGTTATGGCTGACAAAGTTTGCAGATGACTGCAAACTGGGCGCCATAGTAGAAAACACATCTGACACAGATATCCTTCAGAAGGGTCTCACAGAAACGGATAACTGGTGCCAGAGCCATGGCCTAAAGTTAAATGCCAAAAATGCATAGTCATACCCTTCGGGAAAAACAAGGTTACCCCTAGCTACCAAATAGGTGGCAATCCACTGAGTACAGAAGAAGTTATCAGGGACCTGGGGACCCAGGTTGATAGTAGTCTGTCATTCGACACCCATGTAGCTAAAGTAGTTAGGAAGACCTTCTACATTGCCCACCTTATCATGAAGGGATTCTCATCTAGATCAAGGGAGGTCATAGTCTCCCTATACTCATCACTCATCAGACCAATGATTGAGTACAATGCCCCATTCGAATGTATCTGACCCGACACTTGCAGCAGCTGGAGAGGCCACAAAAGTTCCTCACCAAAAGGATAAAGGGTCTCAAACATCTGTCCTATGCTGCCCGACTGAAAGAACTCCAGCTCTATTCAGTCGCCACCGCTTGCTCAGAGGTGACCTTTGCCTAACATACAAGGCCATGTCAAACCCAGATTTGATGAATATGCTTCACCTCAAAAATCTAGATCCGTCAGAGCCACAAGGGCGGGAGACTTAAACCTCGACACGGCTATTAATAGGACGTGCTGGAGGGATAGATTCATCACCCAAAGACTCTATGCTGTGGAATAAAATCCCGGTATATGTGAGGCAGAGCACTGGCCTTGTTCAAGAGAAATCTTGACCAATGGATGGGAGATCGTAGATATACCCCAGGGATTACCTCAGTGTCACTGCTCAACAGAGGCACAGCAAAATAATGGGTATAGTTCCCCATACTAAAGGGGTGGCGTAAGCCACAAAACTATGGGCTAGGCTTGTAAATGCCCTCGGGCAGATAGCCTAGTATTAACCTATGAACCTAAATCCAGAATTAATGGACATGCTCCACCTCAGTAAATCTAAATCCCTTAGAGCCACACGCTCGAGGGACTTGAACCTCAGCACAGAAATAAATGGAACTTGCTGGAGGGACAGGTTCATAACCCAGAGGCTCCCTTCGCTCTGGAATAGAATTCCAGTTCATGTGAGGCAGACCACCTCACTGAATCTCTTCAAGAAGAATCTCGATAAGTGGATGGGGGATCGTAGGTTTGTTCCAGGGATTACTCCCATGTCACTATTAGACAGAGGCACAGTAAACTAAACCTTAAAAAGGGCACAGTATACTCAAATCAAGGGGTGGCGTAAGCCATACAGAATCGGGCTAGGCTTATAACTGCCCCAGGGCAGATAGCCTAGTATGAACCTATGAACCTATGAGATGCAGAGCACCCGTATTCCCTCACCTGGCCTTCCTTCTCTTCTTGCTTCCTCAGGTGCGCTGTGAACCCTGCAGCCTGACTACAGGTTCCCATGAATTACCACATTGATGGTAGTCCACTGAACCCAGAAGGTGATATAAGAGATCTGGGAACACAGGTTGACAGCAACCTCTCTTTTGATCACCACATTGCCACTGTGGTCAGAAAGTCCATCTGTGTAGCACATCTCATTACTAAGGGTTTTGCATCCAGGAAGAAAGAGGTCATTGTCTCCCTCTACTATTCCCTCATTAGGCCAGTCATCGAGTACAATGCCCCGTTTGACATGTACCTCACTAGACACCTGCAACAATGGGAGAGGCCTCAAAAGTACCTCACAAAGAGGATCCTAGGCCTTAAACACTTGTTCTATATGGACAGACTCAAAAAACTCCAACTATTCTGTCTCACATCACCTACTTAGAGGCGATCTCTGCTTGACTTACAAAGCCATGTCTGACCCAGCTCTGTTAGAAATGCTACATCTAAAGAAATCCCAATCCCTCCGCACCACACACTCCAGAGACCTCAACCTCATTACCATAATCAACAGAACGTACTGGAGGGACAGGTTCATAACCCAGAGACTGCCATGCTATGGAATAGACTTCCCATATGTGTCAAGCAGAGCACCTCGCTGACCCTCTTCAAGAGAAATCTTGATGAGTGGATGGGAAATAGAAAATTCACCCCAGGGATAATTCCAGTGGCTTTACTTGACAGAGGCACTGGGAACTATGGTCGGGTGGCACAGTGCTAAGGTAATCCTATGGCTAGGCTTGTAAAGGTCCCCAGGGCCATTAGCCTAGTACACACCTATGAACAAATATTCTCAGACAAATGGGTTCTGAGAATAATTCTAAGAGGATACACTTGACAGTGTATAGGTAATACTCCTCCTTTCAGGGGAACTCCCCCACACCCACCAGACCAGGCAGAGCTGTTTCCTCCAGTGCTTTTCACATGGTGGAAGCAAGAGTCATCGAATCAGTGCCTGTGATGCACAGTGGCAAAGGATTTTACTTTAGAATCTTTTTTTGTACCAAAAAAGGAGCAGTCCTGGAGACTCATCCTAGATAAGTCCTTTCTAAACAGCTCTGTAAAAGGTATGAAATTCAAAATGCTCATCTTAGTCAGTCCTTCCAGGCCACTTTTTCATGGTGACTCCATATCTCAAGGATGCTTATTATATTCCTGTTGCTCCCAATTTCAGGAAATTTGAAATTCCCCATGTCTGGCTTACACTGTCAGTTTTTTGCATTACCCCTTGGGCTATCTATTGCAGTGTGAGTGTTTACAAAGTGTCTGGCCCCAGTGGTTGCCTATTGCAGAACCCTACGCTATCCACATTTTTCCTTATTTAGATGACTTTCTAATTTGTGCAGATTCTGTAACCAGGTGCTTGAAGTCCTTAGATAAGGTTGCATCCCTCCTTACAACCTGGGTTTCAAATTGAATGTTCAAAAGATTTTTCTCATACCCTCTCAATGAATTGTTTTATTGGGGTATTAGATAAACATAGTAAAAAGGATGGCTTTCCTGCCAGAATGTAAACTCTGACTTATTAGGGCATTTTCTTGGATTTCTCTTTTAGATGTGGCCTCAGCAAGAGAGTTCTTCAAAATTTTAGGCCTCATAACCTCAGTGATCCTCATGTTTCACCAGACAGACTATACATGAGAAGAATTCAGTGATATTTCAAGAATTGTTAAAACCAGAACCTTCATACTTGGATTTCCAGATCTCAGTACTAGGATTTGTGAAACAGAAATGGCAATGGTGTCAGGATCAACTCTTTCTGAATCCAGGATTGTCTCTCTCTCTCTCTCCAGATCCCAGTATAATCTGTCCAGATGGACTCTTCACATTTTTATGTGCTACAATTTAGACCACACATGGAGTGCTACAGCACGTAGGTTTGACCACAAAAGCAATACTGGCTTTTAAAAAGCCAGTATTGTGTTACAGATTGGGATCTGCTGATCACCACCACCCCCCCCCCCCTTCCAACACCTTGTGCACGGGACAGATGCAACTCTTGCCCTGCCCCTAGTTATGCTACAGTGAGAATCATGAACATAGTAGTTGCTTAAAGCCTACTTACTTGTAACAGTAGATGATTGAATTCTTCACTACCTTGGTGTCACCACCCATCCGCCATACCCCAGTTTGTGTACAGCTGAGTTGGGTGTCAGGCTGTTTGATTCAGTTGTTATTGGATTTGTTTTTTATGACATTGTGATTGGCTGCAGTTTTATTCTTGCTGGTATTGTTATTGGCTGCAGTTTTAATCTTGCTAGATAATTCTGGTTTCAGGTACTTTTCTTTTCTTTTCTTATTTTGTGGAGGTGAAAATGCCTGAGCACTCGCTTCCTGTCACAGCTGAAGGCTTCCTCCTCAGGATATGCTCATCCAAGCTGTCACAGGAAGAGAAAGGGAGGGGAGTCTGAGCTTTTGATAGCTGGATAGTACTGGGTTACCTTGGCAGATAACCTATAATGCCACTGAGGCAGTTAGGAATGTAAACATCTGCTTTTACTGGTAAGTAGAACTTGTGTAACTGTACGTTTGTCTGTATCAAGAATTAATTTTTAGACACAAACTAACATTATGTCTAAATGAAAGCTCTTCAAGTGAGAGTAAATAGATGATTAACAATTTCGAGTAAATGATGCTGTGTTTTTTCTTTTTTAACAAAGCTCCAAGTGAAATGATTAAATTAGCTCCCTTTTGGCCAAGGAAGCATTATTTTTTTTCTCCGAGGAAGTATTTTTTTTTCTCTTACTCAGTGTTTTAACAACAGAAGATGTGCTGTAGCGACAGCATGTGACCCTCTTGAGTTAAAACAAAGGGTCGGTCACTTAAAGGTCAGTCACTTATACACCTCCAGTGTGGGGACACTAAGATGGACAGCTTGGATGAGTCCTCTCTCATTCCCTGTAGGCACATGTTCCATAATGATATGCTTAACTGTATTGAGGGAGTCTAGGAAGTCAAATGCAAGGAAAGGTTGTGTAGCTAAATAGAAGAGATTATCCATCTGATGACAAAGTTTTGTGTGTGTGTGTGTGTGTGTGTGTGTGTGTGTGTGTGTGTGTGTGTGTGTGTGTGTGTGTGTGTGTACTCCACACACGCACACACTTACTTTCTCACCCAAACAACCCCCCAGATCCTTCTAATTTCTACACATACTGGGAAGGCGCCATTTTACCCTCCATTTCCCATGAGCTGAAATGGTGGTCCAACCAAGCCAGATTGAATGTACAAGTTTCTTTCATTTAGAAAACCTCCAACCGGACATTAACAGCAGATGCATTGTGTAACCTAGGAAGCATACTCACTACATTCCATTGTCCAAGACCAGTGGAATGCAGCCCCCAGGAGGAAGCATATGCATATGGAACTTGATAAAAGGATTCATGGCCTTCCATCCAAGTGTGGAAAGAGGTTATCCTGCAGGTAGTCAGACAGCACTGCAATCATGGTATATCAACCCAGCAGAGTCCAAGCCTGGTGAGCTTGTACTGTCATAGAGTATCTTGCATTGGCAGCCAAAGAGAACTTTGCATGAGGAGGCTTGTTTCCTCTTGGGAGACAGTTGTGGAGCTCAGAAGAACAGCTGAGGGAGTTGGGGAGATGCTTCAAGGGGGGAAAGGATAGGCCTCCCCCCAGGGCCAGCAAGCTGACCTGCTCCCTACCACCTGACTCTTGCAGGGGAACAGAGAACTGACTGGGATTGCTGGGTAGTAACAAATGGGCTGTAGGGCTGTCACATAGCTCAAGAATATTGGGCTCCTGTGCTCTCAGAACAGATGGGCTGATTAGATGTCAATAGTGAAGCCATCGACAAGTTCTTGGGGGGATTACTGAGTTTTCTCTTGATCAAGCCATCTAAGTTCTTTTCTTCTTTCTTGGTCCACAAAGCAGGCAGAAAGAGCATTACATTATCTAGGCAGACACAGACAACTCTGATGTTTGCACAGAATCAAGGACTGTATAGATTCTGACGCACTGTTGTCTCTCTTGCTACAGGAAGGAACGGAAGGTCAGTGCTGAAACAATTTCTGTATGATTGATCCAGTGCATTATTTTCTGTTACTTCTTCCAGCGTCAAAAACTTGAGGGCTCTCTTAGCAGCTCATAACACTTCCTGTGCAACTGCAACTATGGCGTTCCTTAGGAGAGTTACTGCATAGGCTGTTTTTGAGGCAGATGCTTTCTCAACTGTCTACATTTTTCTGAAAGCATAACGGCCTGAACATTTCATCCTGGACAAGAGCAGGATTTGCTGCAGCTATACTGCAGCCAGTCCAGTCTGTCCATCTCCATTGTGTGATAAAACTCTGGCAATCATTCCTGTAGTCAGGACTTCTCTAACAGTGACCTAAGCAAAGAACAAAGTAAGAAATTGCCATAAGAATAAGATGTCTGATTAAGTCACTGTTGTAATACCATTTCCCTCCAACTTTCCATGTCTCTTTCTCTCTCTGCCATCCAAAGTTTCCTGGGCTGAGTTGGGGTAGCCTGTCTGTAGCCTGTCCTTTTCCCTTTCTCCCATGTATGGCCTTGGGCCTACTCTGGTCAGAGTAAACTATGGAGAACCTGGTTTTCCATTCTACCTTCCGTAGAGCAACAAATGAAGATGAGTCTCTGCAAGGCCTTATCCCGTAGTTTTCACCCTGTATGACCTTGCTCTTGGGTAAGAAGTCCCTAATAAGGCAGGATCAGATGTCTTTTATACTGGAGACAGTCTGTCTTCTCTGAAAGGTGAGTATCTCCCAACCCTGGGGAGGGGATGTTGTTCTCTGGAGGTCATGCTGGGTGCCTGGGTTTTCTGTCATTGAGGTCTCAGTAGTCAAGACTATTGCAACAGTGATCTGCTCAAGCATCTGCTATTAATCTTGCTGTTATGGTAAATCTGTACACAGTCATACTTTATCAGATATAAAAGCAGTGTGTTCTTCATTACGTCAGAATTGTTTTGATCTGATGGCCATACTGATTTTATATTTGAAAGTTTACTGCTGCAGTGTGATACTTATTTTAGAAATAGTGTTTGTTGTTCCTGAGTTGAATCAGCACCTTGTCTTTTGGCTTTTCCTGGTTAGGGGTCGCCACAACGTAACTCAGGTCCGCTAATGATTGGCAGTGGATTTTTACGGTGCCGAGGTGCCAGCCTGACCCCCAACCTTCAAAGAAGGCACACCCATTCACGCTCACACCTACCTGCATGTCTTTAACATCACTCGTCCACTGGGAGTATGTGCAAAGGCGCTCCAGCCGAGAATTGAACGGGAGAACCTCTTGCTGTGAGGTGACAACGCTAACCGCTGCACCATCGCGGCCTAACATATTTACCATGAGGCGGATTTACTTTCCTTGTCCATCCTGAGCCCCTTACCGTTAGTGTTTGCCTTCTACCTGTATGTCTTCAGCAGGTGATGCATGACATAAAGCTGCACTTCTGACCACTGTCTCTCATTGTGCTTTATGGGGTTCATGCAATTCCCCCACTTTTAAGCATCAGTAGTATGACTATGTCTGGCTAGCTCGTGTGAAGCAATTATGCTGTGATTTTTTTCTTTTTTTTTGCTGGGGTCTTTTCTGGCTTGGGCCTGTGTGCATTTGTTGCAAGACTTTTTTGTTTGAACCCTATTGTGGGACCATACCACTGTAGTGGATATTAGGCTTTACATAAGATGAGTATTTTAGGGAGTAGCTGGACTCTGCATTTGTGCTGCCCTGACAAGCCCCCCCACCAAAAAAAAAAGGTGAAACATATAACGTCTACAGGTATTTAAATCTCTTTACTGCACCTGAATTTGTTACTAAAATCCCTAAAATATGTAGGATCATTGTACATCCAGAAACCACTGAATCTGAAACATTTATATGTCATTAAGGATTCATTTGCATAACTGCCATGATACTCTCAAGATTCATCAATGGAGATTTGTATTTTTAAAATGATACTCTGTTTTGCCAGGATGTCTTTTTGCTTGATCCTATATGGATTTGTTCATTTTTTTTCATATAAATATGTTTTTTGTTTGTTTAATGTAAAAATAATGTTTGAAAGTTTCTTTTTTTTATAATTTTACCAGTTTGTCTGGAGTTTTGTAGGGATAGCACAGCACATTTCTCCCACAGCTGGCAAGCAAGAAACCACATTGCATGTCTGCAGTATTGCAGGTTTCCTGTCAGATGTGCCAGTCACATGTTGCTGCATTGTGTCAGTAGGTCTAAGGTTAAAGGTTAGAAATGTGTATGATGTATTAAAATGTGAGCCCTGTGATAGAAGGTTAGAACTTACTGGTATATATCTGTGTAGCAGTATTTACAACATTTCTACTGGAATACTGCCTTAGCCAGTCAAAAGTTCAGATTTAGACTGATTTTGTACTAATGTCCATGTTACTATTGATGTTCTTCGTGTTTCACTGTTGCAGTCATTACATTTGGGTAATCTGCTGGCAGGTTGCCCTCAGTCGGCCTGAATTCCAAAGTCTTGGGTGCTGCGTCGGTTATTGTCTCCTCTTCCATTACGTCAGATCGTCAGAGGTATAAAACAAGCAGCCAACGCCATTTTCTTTAGTCTTTCTTGCCGCGCTGTGCCCGAAGCAGAAGCATTTCGCAAGTGCCGGTCGACCAACTCCTGAAATATTCGCGTTTGAGTTTCAGAACCGAAGTCTTCACTAAAGCTAAGTACCCTGTTGGGGAAACTTTTTTCTTGTTCCATACCAATGTCAGAAAAAGTTAATAATTGTATTACTTGTGGGAAGCAAATGCCTCATAAGGATTTCCATTTATACTGTATTCCTTGCCTAGGCCCTGATTACAACATGCCTGGCTGTCGGTTTTGTGCTAGATTTAACCAACGCACTATTAAGCGTCTGTATATTTTTGCCTCAAAGTATTTTGGAAACAGATTTAACTACCCAGAAATGTCGTCGGATAGCAATCCGACTACCGGAGTACATAAAAAACACAAAGAAAAGGACAGAGACAGACAGTCAAGGTCCAAAACCGACGACAAAGCTTCTCCTAAGCCAGTCACCGGTTCGCCGGTACTCAGTGAGGTGCTTTCGCAGCCCCTGATACCCGCTACTTTCGAATCGCAGGCCTCTACCGAGACCCATGTGGAGTCCGGCATGCTGTGAGATACTCAAAGTATTAGACCCACTGATGTAACTCCCTCGGATGGGTCCTGAGCCACTGAGCAGGCACCGGCTTCTGAGGGTGTATTCAGGCCTCAACATTTTTATATCAAACCGACGACAGCTGCAAAACCAAAGACAAAAGCAACTTCTAAAACTAAAAAACTGACGCATGAGCCAAGTGCACAGGCCGCTATGCCTAAAAAACAGATGATCAAAATGGCTGAAGACCTTATTACCATGATCAGGGGTTCCCAACCCCCTCCTGATAAGAGGCCTAGGCAAGATGCTGATTATGAATCTTCAGATCAGGTTTCTATTTCTTCTGATTCCTCTTCTGATCAGAAATTATCTATACCTCCCTATGAGGATTCTGATGCAGAGGAGTCTATACCATCTGCATCACCTCCTGAGGATTATTCATTTGGAGAAACCTTGCATACTTTGAGGGAGCATTTTCACTGGGAGTGTGAAGATTTCTCAGAATCAAAAAAGAGGCTCAGGGATTTCCTTCTTCTCCCTCAGCACAGGGCCTTTTGTCATACACCCTGTTTTAGACATTGTGGATGATATGTTTTTGGAGTCAAGCCTGACCCCTGACTCCTTACCTCTGGCTCCCAGCAAGCCTGACAGATATTACAGGGTCCCTAACTCTCACAAATTTTTATTTAGAAACCCTGCTGCTGATCCTGAAACTATTTCACAGGGTCCAAAGGGAGTTAAGGCCTCAACAGCAAAAAATCCTACCCCCTCTGACAGAGATTCAAGGGCACTGGACAGATGGGGAACAAAGGTTTATACATCTGCATCCTTGGCAATTGGGGTCTTAAACTGCCAGTTTCATATGCTCAAGTATCAACAACTTGTTATGGGATTGCTGAAACAGAAAATTATGTTGATTTCTGAATGTGCAGAAAATAAAGAATTGCAGGAGTTATTGCATGCAGCTGAACATGTTGGAAAGTGTACTTTGCAATGTGGTTTTGATTCCTTGGAGGCCTCCTGCAGGGCCACAGTTACTGGATCTGTGATTAGGAGGCATGCCTGGCTAAAAGAGCAAAATTTGCCTGATCATGTTAAAGCTAAGTTACTGTATGCACCTTATAGCTTGATACTGTTTGGTATTAAGGCAGAAGAGGTTTTAAAGAAAATGGAAGACAAAGCTAAGTCTATGCAAACTGTAAAAGACTTCTTGCAAGTGCAGCCACCAAGATTCAGTAGACACTGGCCTACAGAAAATTGGTCCTTTTTTGTGTCAGACAGAGCTCAAAGGGGCAAATCCAGACGCCCCAAGGGTTCCAGATACCAGGCACGAGATTCTTGCAGGTCAAAGCAATGGGGTGCTTCTACCTCCAAATCTGGAGGAGATAAAGCACAAACCTACAGAAAACAGTCCCAATGACTTCCCTCTGCCTTCACCAAGCACTTACCTTTTGGCAGCACCCTTAGGGAGAAAATTAGCACTTTTTGCCCAAAATTGGCAGTTAATAACCCAGGACAAGTGGGTGTTAAACATAGTATCACAGGGATACAGATTCCATTTCCATACTCTGCTAATGGCAAACGGTTGGCCGGATCTGCCAAAAAATCAGTGGGCAGAGGCACAGAAACAGGTTACGTCCCTCATGGATATGGGGGCCATTCAACCAGTACCAGAACAGGAAAAAGGACAAGGTTTTTACTCAAGACTGTTCTTGGTACCCAGAAAGGACAAGGCCTGGCGGCCAATACTGGATTTATCGATTTTGAACACATACCTGGACATTCCAAAATTCAAAATGCTGACGTTGCAGCAGCTTCTGCCCATGCTGGGCAAGAATGCTTGGCTGGTGACATTAGACCTAAAAGAGGCATACCTGCATGTCCCAATAAGGCAATCATGCAGAAGATACCTCAGATTCAAGGCTGGCTTAATGCATTACCAATTCTCTGCACTGCCCTTTGGCTTAACTACTGTGTCCAGGATCTTTACAAAGTGCCTAGCACCAGTAATTGCTTTTTGCAGACAAAGAAGTATACAAATATATCCTTACTTGGACGACTGTCTCATTCAAGCAGAGAACAAGGACATTTTTCTTCAACACCTGGTGTTTGTAAAAAGGCTTCTAACATGCCCAGGGTACACAGTAAATGAAAATAAATCACAACTGGTACCCTCTCAGAAAATTACATTCCTGGGTGCAAGCTTGAATGCAACTGCCCAGATGGCTTACCTTACACCAGAAAAGCAAAGGCGACTGATTATTTAATTCAAACAGATGGCAACAAGATGGCAACAAAAACCCAGTTATCTGCAAGACAAACTCTGCAGGCTTTGGGCTTTATGGCATCCTGCATCCTATTGATTCCATATGCAAGACTGCATATGAAGAAACTTCAATGGTACCTAAAAAGTTTATGGAGTCAGCATTGTCACAGTCTGGAAACAATGATTCCTCTCATTCCCTGCCTACAACAGGAGTTTCTATGGTGGGCAAAGGCATGTCACCAAAACATGGGACGGGCCTTCACTCTACCCCCTGCCAGCCAAACCCTAACAACAGATGCATCAGATTATGCCTGGGGGGCCCACATGGCAGGAAGATGCATTCAGGGCATATGGACCCCAAAACAAATGGATCTACATATCAACCAAAAAGAGATGCTAGCTGTTCAAAATGCCCTGACAGCCTTCAAGGACTTCCAGGACAACTGCTGATAAAGACGGACAACACCACAATTATGTGGTACATAAACAAGCAGGGGGGCACCCACTCATACCCCCTTTGCAGATTAGCCATGGCACTGTGGGACACAGCTTGGACTTACCAAATACATCTTCAAGCTCAGTTCCTGTCAGGAAAACAAAATATACTGGCAGACTATTTAAGCAGAAACCTTATGGACCCTCATGAGTGGAAACTAGATCCACAAGTTTTCAGCATGATAACAAAGAAATGGGGGAGCCCAGACATAGATCTATTTGCCTCTTCTCAAAATTATCAATTGAAAAGATTCTGCACAAGGACTTATCACAGACAAGCATGGAAAGTGGACACCCTATCCTTCAGTTGGAAAAATCTATCAGTTTACGCCTTTCCTCCTCTGCCTCTTCTTCCCAGGGTCCTACTAAAAGTCAGACAAGAGAAACCAAAGATGATACTAATTGCCCCGACTGGCCCCGCCAATACTGGTACTCAATCCTAAGGAACTTATTTCAATACCCAGCCTGGGCCTTACCTCAAAGACCTCAACTACTGTCCCAGCAAAATAATCAGTTCCTGCATAATCAACTCCAGACACTGAACCTGGCAGCATTGCTGGCTGATCATGTAGTTACACAAACAACACCTCTCAGTAAAGCTGTGATGGATGTAACTTTGGAAGCCAGAAGGCCTAGTACTAGAAACTCTTATGCTAATAAATGGAAGAGATTCTGTGCTTGGAATCAAGCACAAGGAACTGATACAGCAGAACCAAATATTCCTCAGATATTACAATACTTGACTGAGATGCTTGACAAAGGCCTATCTTTCTCATCAATTAAAATCCATGCCTCTGCCATTTCGGCTCATTACAATACAGAGCCACCAGTCTTTTCTCATCCTTTTACTAAAGCAGTATCTTAGAGGAGCCAAAAATCTAAGGCCTCCTAGAAGATCACCAATACCTGCATGGGACCTCAATTGTGTGTTGGAAAAGCTCACCCTGCCTCCATTTGAACCAGCTGCTACTGCTGATATAAAGTTCTTATCATGGGAAACAGCTCTGCTACTAGCAATTACTTCAGCAAGAAGAGTATCAGAGCTACAGGCCCTCATGGCTGTGGAGCCTTTTATCATATTTTACCCAGAGAGGATGTCTCTGTGGACAAATCCTTCATTTATGCCTAAAGTGGTTTCCAGTGTGGCTTTTAACCAAACTATTCATCTGCCAACTTTTTATCCAAATCCACAGAACAAGGGGGAGAGAATTCTGCATTCCTTGCATGTACACAGACAGCTAAGATTCTACTTGAGCAGGACTAAATCTCTAAGAAAAACTGAGCAATTACTAGTGACATATGGTGCAGGATCAGAAGGAAAGGCTATTTCAAAGCAAACTATTTCAAAGTGGGTAAGCCACTGCATTAGTTTCTGCTACTTACACCATGGCAAACCTCTGCCAAGGGGATTAGGTCTCATTCCACCAGAGTTGCATCTACTTCAGCAGCCTTTCTCAGAGGAATACCAACCAAAGACATTCTAGAGGCTGCTACTTGGAGTTCTGTTCACACCTTTACAAAGCATTATCATTTGCCTCTCTACTCTAAGTCCAGGGCAGGCTTTGCCACTGCAGTTCTGCAGGGCCTTATAGCCACTCCTAATGCTGTTTAGCTCCAGCCTCCCATCCATAGCTTTGGGATTCTACCCAAATGTAATGACTGCAACAGTGAAACACGAAGAACATAGTACAGTTGTGTTCACTTACCATAAATGTAGATGTTCGAGTGTATTCACTGTTGCAGTCTAGGTTACCCGCCCGCCATCCCCCTTTCATTCTGGAGTTTATCTTTCCTTCTCTATCTTCTATAACCTATGTGGTGTATTTGCTTGTAGATGAAGGTAAAGTTTGTATTGATGCATGTATGTATAGTTTTTATATATATATATTTTTGCTACCTTTTTGGGGGCACCTGACATCTGGGTCAAGAAAAACTAAAGAAAAGGGCATTGGCTGCTTGTTTTATACCCCTGACGACCTGGTGACATGGAAGAGGAGATGGCAACCAACGCAGGACCCAAGACTTTGGAATTCAGGCCGACTGAGGGCAACCTGCCAGCAGATTACCCAATGACTGCAACAGTGAATACACTCGAACATCTACATTTATGGTAAGTGTACACAACTGTACTTTCACATCAAGATTTTCAGACTGCAACAGGTTTCAGATTAGGTGTTGATAGTGATTTACAGAATATGGCCCACACTGTTACCGCAACACTTTCATTTACTGCAGTGCATTTCTTTTCTTAATTTTGTTTGTGCTGGACTGTCCAGTTTTGCTTTTTATTGTCATGCAGCCCCGTTTACACAGCCTACAAAGGTGCAGCTGAGGTGCATTATTTAATATTGTGTGTGCATTTTACAGTAGTGTAGGCACTTTGTAAGAAACTTAGGTTGTAAAATGTGAATTTTTGCACTTCTTCACTGTGAGTTTTTCGTCACTAGTCTACACCTATACATGTTGCTTAGTACCTTGAAGTGTAAGGGTTGTGTTAGAAGTGGCACAGGACCATTCACACTCATTGCAGTAATACCTTCAGTTAGCTATGTACACTTCAGAAAATCTGTGATAAAGTATACTATACGTTGCTTTTAGATAGTGGTGGTGTACAATAATCTGTAAAGTAGAGAATTTATTTTCTTATCTTTACTATTCTGAAACGTATAAGTGCAGTACATGCTGCTTAACTACTGTGTCTGTAAGCAAAGGATGGACACCATGTAGTATAAAAAGTTCATTATCGCTATGCAGCAGATGCCCTTTTTAACATTGTTAGTGATGACTGCATTCCACCTGATGCACTAAATGTTGTCACATAGGTACAGTGGCATACATTCAGGAGTTGCTTCGTGAAGTGTAAGTGTGTTATACCAACAAAATAGCATACTTTATCACTACATGATGGTTCTTGGGTTGCTTTTGTAGTCCATTTGCCTCCAGAGCATACTGCATATTTTTTCTGAAGTAATATATGCAGTGTCAGTGTAGTGTTTATTCTAATTATATTTTTACACTTTTTGCCCCTGTTGTCAGTCTCTCATGAGCTCTGTATTGGATAGTCATCCCATTCATTCACTATCAGCAGGGCGTGGGTGGTTTGAGATTTTTGCTGTTAAGCCCTACTTCCTGCTTGGACTGAGTAAAGCACCAGGGGGAGAGCTTGCAGTTGATTAACCGTAGAGGCCATCCCCTCACTTCCACAAGGGGCATTCCCTCTGTGCAGTTCCGCCATTTCTCTGAGGCACTTAACAGTAATTTCTCTGGGTTCCACCAGGGAAGTCGCAGTGGCTTGTGTATCTGTGAGTGAGCACATCTCTCCCTCACCCCCTAAAGAGAAGCAAATGGACCTTGGCCCTTTATTCTTTCCCCTCCCTGCCTGGCTGATCCAGTGCCAGGTGTGCTAAACGAACCTCTGTCTTATGGGTCACATAGCTACATGTACCTGCTCCACGGAGCCAGGTTGAGTTCATCCTATACTTTTTTTTGCAGCTTACTAAGTTTCCATGTTGGTATACTCTGCTCTTAGGCTACAAGGGGCACTGTATATTTTTAGAAACAAATTCCCGTGCTTTTCATGTGCATATAATAGACATGAAAGAAACTTTCTCAGCAGTCAGTTCTCAGTGATGCATTCCGTGGCTCTTAAAAAGTAACATAACACTACTATCATCCACAGAGGAAATGTTAACAAGGTAATGTGTCTAGTCATTATGTATCCAGAGTGCATGCATATTTCTCTATAAATGTTTACGGTTATGACGTTCCTGCTGTGACCTTTGTACATTTTACACCACGGCATCTCGTTAATAGTGTGGTATGTACTGTAGAAAACATCATCTGGAAAGGACATTGATAAGGGTTATGTGTGCCAACAGATTTATTGCAGAAGTAAGTTGTCACATTTGTTGTAATTACATGAACATTGTTTTATTTTCATGTTTCATATGTAGTGTTTTATTTTCATGTTTCATATGTAGTGTTTAATGTTTAGGGATCATGATCTTAAAATCTTATTTTGCTTTTAAAATGTGTGTATTGATGAAATGAGTTTTAATAGAAAAACATTATGATACTTTCCTGTGCATATTAGCACACAGACTGATGTGCGGCTATTAGAATAAGGTAAGCACTTGCTGCTTGATTAGCTGTTGTCATCTGTTGCAAACATGCTTGGGGCCACTTAGAGATGTAGGCTGGTCAGCAGTTGGAGAACATGCCAGTTTAACAGGATGACTAGGAAGTGTTCCATGGTTACTTTTGGGTAATGTTTTCTTCTGTAATAGCATACGACTGTCTCATGAATTTTCCATACTAAAAATGTAGATTCTACACTTTGAGGGTGAAGGTGAGTTGTGGAATAATATCCAGTGGCAATAGCTTCACAACAGCTGGGATTATCTTATCATCAGTGGATGGAGATAGTTGTTGGTACTTGTTGGAGTGTTAGCTTGGTAGAAACCATCACTATTAAAGGAGGAAGATGGATTGTCATAGGCCGGACAGTATTAACTGAATGAACAAATTCATTATGAGGAGTCTTGCATTAACTGCCAGCACAGCCTCATTTGGGTGATGGTATTTAATGGGCTTGCTTTGGGTCAGGAGGATGTTGACAACAGGCTCATTAGTGCTTGAGAGTCTGCCTTCTCAAAATAACAACAAATAACTACATGAACAACTTATCAGTGCATGTAAGGATGCCTTAAAGAAACTGCAACAAATAGAAGCATGATGCAGATTATCACTGCTTTGTAGGACATCTGGGGGTGGGAAAACTGTAGCAGTTGACTGCATATGAGGTAGCTTATCAGTGCATGATGGGATATCTTTTGGAAACCGCAACAAATGACTGCATGGCTGTCGGTGCTTGGTAGGTTGGCTTGGAAAATGTGCAACACGTGACCGAGTGGGCTGCCCTATTGATGTCTGGGAGCAACAGCAGCGAGTGCATGAGCAGCTTTTTGGTGCGAGGTAGAATGTCTGGTAAGAGCTGCAGCAAAATGGTATGTGGGGGCTGCTTTACCGTGCCTGATAAGAAAACTAGGAAAAATGCACCAGATGACTGCATAGGGCAGCTTAGCTATTACTACATGGCAGGATATCTGAAAGAAACTGCAAAAAAGAAAGAAAATAACTGCATGGGACAGCTTATTAATGCATAGTAAGGTGTCTTAGGGAAATTGCAATAAATGACTGCCTGGGATGGTTTAATTATGCATGGTAGTGTTTATCGGGGAATTGCCACAGATGACTTGCATGGGGCAACATGTTTATGCATGGCAGGATGTCTAGGAGAAATCACAAATGGCTGTATGGGACAACAAGCTTGCACTGTGCATGACAGAATGTTTTGGAGAAACCACATTAAATGGCTATTTGGAGCAGTATCAGATATTAACTGTTCATGGAAGAATGTTTGGAAAAACTCCCAACAATGGCCATTTGGGTCAACACAACAGCTTACAAATACATGCACGGTAAGACGTCTTGACAGAAACTGCAGCAGATGGCTAGCTACATGGGGTAGCAAAGAGGAGATGTCACTTTTGGGTGAAAGGCTGTCACATAGTTCACTGGTCTATGTACTTGAACCTTATGAAGGTTGTGACTTGGTACTGTGAGTATACTTCTGCAAGGGAGTAACCTTTGTGGAAGTCTTGATAAGACAGAAGATTGCCTGCTGCAGGGAAACCTACATCTGTAGCGAGTGAAGGATTGCGACTGGTATAAGAAGGATGAATAAATGACAAGTGAAAGTGACAGTGTTAATCACAAAAAAACTTTGGGAAGGAATATAATATGTTACCTTGAGGAACATGTAGAAAAGGAGAACCCTTCTCTTTTAGTTTTAGGTAAATACGGCATTTTGTCTCAGCATATCTATTGGGGGCAGATATATATATATATATATATATATATATATATATATATATATATATATATATATATATATATCTAGAAATGGAAATTAAAACCAAAAAAAGTAGCATCCAGAAGAAGATCTAAGCAAGACTACCATCCTGACTCAGACCGCCTGCCTTTTGAATGAGAAATAAGTTACTGCTCTGAGCAGAGGCCGAATGCTGGCTTTTCTTTCTGCTCCATTGTTTATATATATATATATATATATATATATATATATATATATATATATATATATATATATATGTATATGTAATTCATGCTGTAGAACTTCATGAGTTTGACCTGTCTTTTTGGAATAGTGACTTGGACTTGGGATTCATTTACGATTGTTGCTGGGCTGGGTAGGAGTGACAACATTTGAGGTTAGTGCTCCCCCCCCCACCATCTCTCATTATTGGCTGTGGGTGCAGTACAGCAATAAGGAAGAATCTGTCTTGCATTTTGCTGTACTTGTTCCTGTATATATTCACCCAGGCATGTGCCTCTGTAGTTTGCCAAGCTCATGAATTACAAGAAATTGAAATAAAACAGAATACAGTCGTGTGAAGTCTACATTTAGAAATCACTTGCTGTTATTGTGAGTTTCTTCAATATAGTGCCAATAATAAAACATCTTTTGTGTCAAAATGAGTTGCACTAAGATATTCTGCATACCACCGTATTTTTTTCATAGGACTATGGAATTGCTCATATGTTCTTCACAGATTAAGTAGACCCTGTTGAGGTCTTGACAGTTAACCTGACTAAGCAAATCCAAAATGCCTTTTATGTAATGTTGTCCTTTCTTCTGGATGATCAGATAAACAACTTTAGAAGGAGTGAATAAAACTGGAATATAAAACCTAGTATAGGCTAGAACATCTCATATGGGGTAATGGAACATATGCATGCAGGACATTGTACCGCTGCGCGTAGACTTTCAGCCGTTTTACAGCTTGGTGTTTTTGCCATTAGTATGGTGGTGGGCAATAAGGAACAGAACTCCCTGCCTTTTCTTGTAGTTGTATTTAACCTCATTGTATGTTTTATTGTAGGTTCAAACAGGTGTTCCGTGTCAGCAGTCAACCTGCCCAAACACGTGGACTCCATAATCAACAAGAGGCTCTCGAAATCCTCAGCCACCCTCTGGAATTCACCCAGCCGAAGTAAGACATGTTTATTAGATCACAGCTGATTGGAAATGCCAGATTCTGATTGGGTGACAGTCAGGCCAAAAGGCACAGTGACCTACTGTGCTGCTGTAGTTGGTTACAGGCATGCTTCAGGGGTTGCATTTGAGCTACTAACAGACTGGCTGGATTCAAATGTGATTGTGTGTGTGACAGTTATGTGATTTTTGCATATGTAACAAGCTTTCTGAAATGTTCTGTTCATTGTGTTGTAAACCAAACTAAACCAAGCTGTATTCACTGCTTCTTTTAACAGTTGCTATTCTTTCCTTCTGTCTGATACCAACAGTTACGGCTGCTAGGCTGCCAACCTTTGTTGACAGTGCTTCTTGTCTTTCACGTCTTTGTAACTCTTGAAGATGTTTTATGTCATTGTTGTCATTGTGTGTTTCTCCCTAACATGCACCTCTTATAGTCCTCTGTCTGGTCAGGCAAGGATCAAGGTGGGTGGCTTTCTCCCCACAGACTGCAGCAAATACAGTATGACTAATTCTGATGGCTGTTCTCGTGGCTTAATGTGTAAATGTGACCCCTGAGGCTTATTGGGTAATTACTTCCTTCCCCAGGTGGTGGGTGTCTTACACCAACTGTGATCTAATACAAGTGACCAAAACAAGCCACTGTCACAGGAAAATTAGCATCAAACCTTGGCATTTTTCTTTTCCAACTTAAAAGTGCTAGAAGATGGTTTAAGTGTAATTGTCTTTCATTTCCTTATAAGTGTCCATTTCATGTTGTATGTTTTTGTTTCCTTCTTTGAGGGTTATTTTGTGTAACTGCATTTGCATGTGCGGGTTGATGAGAGCGGCGGCTTACGTTAGTGACGTATGATCAAAGACAGTAGTGCATGGTACAGTATACACATAACATTTATTTACAGTGCTGTATTCTGTTTGTATGTAAAAAGTGAATGGTCATAACATAAAGGCTGCATGTGTCAGTTGTAATTAGAGACAGAATGATGCAAGCTGGTAACTCTGTGTATGGCATAGGTGTTCATTGTTAAATGTTTCTGCTCACAGGTCCAGGGTCCAAGGCTCTTTTCCAGTATGTATGGCAGGCTAGCTGTGAATTAAAGGTTTTGAACTGATATAATTGATTATTAACATTTGATTACCAGGAAAGTCCGACTGAGTAGAATCCCATTTTCAGCAGAGGCCTAGATAGAAACGCTCCAAATTGTAACAAAACATTTAAAGAACAATAATTATGTAAATCTTTCAAAATAAAACAAAATATCTGCATTTTAAATAGTTATAACAAATTAGACATAATATGAAAACATTGGTTAAAATCGATACAAGGTATACGACAATTATTTAATATTTAGAGAAATTGTAGACAGTTTATAGAGAAAGTCAAGTTCAGTTAGTCTAGTACAAACAGGAATTGCAATATGATGTGAGGGAAAAACAGGTTTATGCTATATTTAGAGAGAAAGGGAAGAGAATTAGTAAGGAAGTAAGTGAAGACGGGAGAGTAAGGAAGTATAAGGAATGAAAATGTACATTTAGGGATATATTTAGATATAGGTTACGTCAATTTCTTTTTGTGAGCTGTGACTCTGAGTAAGTGAGGTAATCAAGGTCACAAAATTCTTTATTTTAATATTCTATAGAGTTAATAATTCAAGCATATTATTTAACGTATTTTGGCATGTATTGTATTTACATATGTACATTAGTCATACGTCACATATCCTGGGTGTTTTTGCATTTTATATGTACCATTAGTCATTAAATTGAAATTTATTTTGATATATTGAAATGTGAATGTGAAAGATGGGTGTGGGTTAATGAGTATCCCTCATTGGTTAACACGTTTGCAATTGAACAATTTCTTAATGAGCCTCATTGATGTGTATTTAAAGTTGCTGCACTTTGGTGTAAAAATTATTCCTTTGAAAGGCTGTTGAGCCGAGGTACCGGGAAGCACCAGTAAAAGATTTTATTCAACATTTTGGCATATTTTTCATTTATTCAACTTGGAATCTAGTCTTTTTTTGTGTTTATGTAATCATGGGGATTCCCAGGTCACTTCTGAACACTCCTGAAGTAGAAGGACTTGTCCTTAGTCATCTTACATAATTAACACAGTAAATAAGACTGTCCTTATCCTCCCTGTGGAGGATCCATGTTCTCTCGTAGCTTTCTGGGTTTTTTGTGTACTCTGGTTTCTCTCCTCTTACAAGGAAGCTGTTTGATTGGTTGCTTGCAATTTTTGGCATGAGTTAATGCTGTAGAAGCTCCGGTCCAGTTAATTTTTAACAAATTAATTAAAAGTCCATTTAGTACCTGTGGTGTATAGGTGGAAAAGCAGATACATTTAGTGGGTATGGGGATAATGCATTGAAAGATGGAAATGTAACCCCTTTGAAAGCAGAAAAATGGTTTAGTAGCAAAGTGAAAACCAGTGTTTATTGGAAGCATTAGCATACTGCAGGTGGATTCAGCTAGGAGGTGTACCTAAAGGGGGTCTGTCATGGTTAAGTTGAGCAAATGTAGACTTTTTTTTTCATTTATTTAGTGGTAGATCAGCCATTGTCTTGATTTTAATGGCCTGTCATTGTGCAGCAGAATAGTACACCAGGAAAACATGAGCTGCTACTGCAGCAACAGAGAGGGGACAGGTTTATATGATGGGGAGCATCTGGAGTGCTACTTAATGACCTGCACCATGCAGGATTGCACACCAAGTACAACTAATGCACCCAACATGATTGAAGAACTCCTAATATGAGAAGATGTTTTGTTTTGAGCAGAAGTTGTGTTCTAATGTCACTGTAAAAGTATGTTTCAGACATTTACTACTTTGGCATCTTTTGTAGGGGACTGCATTACATAAGTTTAGACTTCAGTAAACTGGGCATAACTAACTGCCATTTGTTTGGCGAAGGCATATTGTGATGATATTTAAAGGACATTTTTAGACGTATCCCATTTAGTTGTTTCACTAGTAAAACTTTTGGAGCTGCAATATTTAATTGCTTACAGTAGTAGAAGCTTAAAATGTCAGTCTTTGAAGGACACCCACTTGCTTAAACACAAAATGTTCCTCATTCCATAGTATATTTTCCTTCATGTAAAGTAATCTCCGCTTTGCTATATATGCATAAAGCATGTCTGAGCTGTTTTTCCTTTTTGTGGCATTTCTGTGACATTCAGCCTCTTTGGTGCACATTAGCTTAGTTAATGTAACGGTATATTACTTTCATTAGGAAGTTTTCTTTAATATCTCCTACAAATTATTGCCCAGTTCAATTCTGATGTGACAGTTGACAAGGCTGTCTTATCAAAGTGTTTTATAGTCCAGTCTTTTTTTGTTTTTTTGGTCCGTCTTGACTATAAGTCAGTAAAAGTGTTTTAGAATGAAGGATTTCACACACTTTTGTTGGTTGAAGCAGTATAGAAATTGTTGGCATGCATGGACAAGCTGTCACATTTGGTGTTACGTGCACTTGAGCTGGCAGCTCAGCCATGAATGAGAAGAAACTTGACATGCCTAGCTGACAGAATGAGAGACAGGGGCGGAGTTTTTGGGACTAAGGCTAAAGCAGCTAACTTGATGCTTGTTTGTAGATCATACAAACATGGCTTGTAAGTCTGTTTAGGTGACGGCAGTGAACACCAGTCAAAGGGGATTCATTGGAAAAAAATGTTCTAATATCCTGTCAGGAGATTCCCAGAGAAATGAAATCATTATTTCTTAGCACTGTCAGTCTAATAAAATGGCGTATAGTTGTGGATGGATAGCATTTGAGAGGAAGCCTTACCTGAAAAGTTGTAGCAGCCCCAATGAGGCCATTTTGGGTAGAGCAAATTACAAAATGACATCTAATCAATTGAAGTGGTACTGAGGCAAACGCATTACATAGAATGTCATGAAATGGTAACGTTTTTGTTTTCTGGCTGTATTTCTTTAAATTAATTTACTCTCGTGAATACATATGATGTCTATGATACTGATAACCCAGGTTCAGTAATGGAGTTGGATTATTGGTAACCTACTGGAAGAGGATTCAGAATTCAAAGGCCAAATCTCTTTGCTTGGGGGACACTTGATGATGAGCTTGGTGTTTTATATAATCCTTGATGAAATCATGATTTCATGTGGCTGAGATAGTACATAGAGAATGAGACATTGCACTTGTCGTGTGTCTGATATTGTGCACTTCATTTGTCAGTGCCACAGAAGTAAACCTTGCAGTCTGCAGAGTCTGTCTGAATGTTGTAGCTACTTTTGGTCATTGTGTCTTTCATCTCTCTGGGGCATATTTGCACTTTTTTCTTGTTCTATACTGTTCAAGTGTTTGCAACAGTGTGCCCCTAGTCCCTCACCACGTTCTTGTTCTTGAGATAGTAATTCCTTAGCTCAGACTTGAATTGTCCACACTCCAGCTGTCTTCCCTGTCTACCTCAGTCCTTTCCCTTCAACTCCATTCTTTCTGATAGTGTAGAATTCCCAAATTTGATATTCATTTCCCCTTTGTTATGTACATGTCTGGTGTTTCCTCTTATTCCATTGCCTCCATTTCATTCATTATTCAGCTGTTTCCATTGGACACTTTGAAACAGCTTAATCTGTCTGTTTGGTGACTGACACTGGCTTCTACTTTACCCATGCTCTGCAGTGACAAAATGCTTCAAATGCCTGGCATTTTGTTGACCACCACTGTCCTTTCACATTGCTTTGCATGATACAGTATAGTGATGGTTTTATTTGCTAGATCATCTTCCTCCTCTGGCCTCCCAGTGAATCACCCTTTTTTGCATTTATATTTTCCCTGGATTTCCATGTGGGAAGTGCATGTTTTTGGAAACATTTTTGCATTAAATCTCAATTGCCATAAGTTTGCCTGCAATGCTCACATTAGGTCTCTTTTGTAAAGACTGACTCTCACCTTGCATGATCACTGCATAGATCTTGGCATCTGCTGCAAAAACAGATTATTTCTGTCAAACCTCCATGTGATGTCTGACACATATATGCTGAATAGTACTCGTCACAGCACTAAACCATATGACACTACATTAGTTAGCATTTTGTCAGCAGACAGTCAGACTTCACCATAACTGCCCCCCTGTCCTTTTGATCAGTGATCATTTTCCTGTTTATCTCACCATTTTGAACCACATCCTTTGTCTTATTTCCTTTTCACTCTCAGCTGTACCGTAGTACACATACACCAGATCTAATGTTTTCCTGCCCACCTTAGAGGTTACCCAGTCATAGAATTGTCCATGTTGGACTAGCCAAGCATTTGTGGTCTGAAGACATGCTTTTGGCCACTTGCAGGAAATTTCCCATTTAAGAATCCCACCAGCCATCACTACAGAATGTTTTTTGTAGCCCTGAACTTTGCACTGAAATGAGGCTAACAGGCCTTCGTTTGCTTGACATTTCTGGGAAAGCTCAGCATGTGCTTATTCTGCCTTCCTACTCCCCTGGGAAAGATCAACCATTGTGTGATGTCTTTGTCTTTATCTAGTTTCACCAACATTTCATCTCTTGGCCCATGGGTTCTTGATTGAATTGTCTTATCTCCTGGTCTGGCCTTCGTGACACTGTCCTGATGTCTTTATCTCTTACCAGTAAGTCAGTCATAGAGGGTTATTTCTAATGTAAACTGTTTTCTTGAGTCACTATATGACATGTATTCCCTTTTGCTGTTTACAGCGCAGTGTGTGTGTGTGTGTGTGTGTGTGTGTGTGTGTGTGTGTGTGTGTGTGTGTGTGTGTGTGTAATACCACTAGACAGAGTCTGTAGGAGAAGAAGCATTGCTAGTCTGATGGTACAATGTTCTGTTTGTGCTCTCATGAGCAGATTGTAGTGTTAGACACTCCTGAGGACTTGCTGGAGGCTGTAATCAACTGAATACCAGTTGCTTGAAACTTCGTCCTGCCAAGACATAAACCTGTGCTCGTGACCACTGGTATCTCAACTGGTATCTCAACAGCTACTGGATTTGATATGAAAATTGCCTTTTAGACTGTTGCTGTGACCCTTGTATAAAAGTGGGAAAAAAGGGTTTGTAGATGGATGAATGTGTAGTGAGAATAGGTTGAGGTTTCTGTCTAGAATGTATGGCCCGTGTATGATTTTGTTAATTATTTTCACTTAAGTACTTAATGGCAACAGCTGTAGTATTTTTGTACTCCCTTCTCAGGAGCTTTGCCTGAATCAAGTTTCTCATTTCCTCAGAGGCTTAAATGTAACTGTGCATGTGCTGGTCTCTTCACTTCTAGATTAATGCAACTCCCTTTACCTTGACGTAATGATACCATGTTTAACTGCCATCAGCACATCTTGAGTTACCTTGCCAGGTTATTGATAGTATTGTCTCTCTAGAGGCATATCATATCTGTGCTGTGGCACATCTATGGGATATCAGTGGCCTGGAGGTCAGCATTTCTGTATTATTCCCCTCACTGTCACCGCAGAAGCTCCACCTGATGGCTGTATGACATGCACCCATTTGTCCCATGGAAGTAGATGCAGGAGAGTTCTACCACCTATTCATTCCTGCCTGGGAAGCCCTGTCAACCTATCCATTTCCTCTTGTAGCAAAAGTCTGATGGTAGAGAGTGGGCTCAGCTCTGAGTCTTGTGGAGCAGTGTACTCTTCCCTCTGGTAGGCTGCCTGTAGACTCCCTATGGCTGTTTTGTTGGAGAGCAGGAGTGCTCTCTCTCTCTCTCTCTCACACACACACACACACACACACACACACACACACACACACACACACACACACACACACACACACACACACACACACATCTACACAACAAAAGCTAGTGTAGCAGTCTTAAGTCAGATACGTAAATAGGTAAAGATTTCTAAGGAGTAACACCCTTTCAGATTCGTAACTGGTTGTACTGAAAATAATTAATTTCAGTACATGGGACAGATAAGGCCCCTTTAACTCAGTTTATCTGGCTGGATGGGTATTCTGTCCACTAAAACTTATCGCCACACCCTCCTCTGTTAATTATGACCTATTATACAATGACCCCCCCATTAATATTCCAAAACGTGCACGCTGATTGGTCAGAAAGCACGTTGTAAATCAGAGTTATAGTAATGGAAAAAGGTCCAGTCTCCCGGACTTTTTCCATTAGTATAACTCTTTTTTTACAGCAACGGAGAACACAAGACCTCCGTTGCTTTTTGCACACTGTCTCGCTATGTAAAACGAGTTTAACATAGGGAGACAGCTTTTAAAAAAGTAACTGAGATTGTCCATTGCTTTCTTTAAAGCTGTCTCGCTATGTTAAATGGGTTTAACATAGCAAGACACTTTGTAAAAAGCAACGGAGATCTTGCTCTCTCCGTTGTTTTTTTCAAAACTGTCTCGCTATGTTAAATGGGTTTAACATAGTGAGACAGCTGTAAAAAAGCAACAGAGATTCTCTGTTGCTTTTTTAAAGATGTCTCGCTATATTAAAGTCCTTTAACATAGCGAGAGTTTGTAAAAAGCAACGGAGATCTTGCTTTCTCCGTTGCATTTGCCCACAGCTCTGATGTACTGCGTAAGCATACGCAGTGCATCAAAACTGCCGCAGAATTCCAGACAGCTGCGGAAGGGCAGCAAGGAGGCATTATACAATGCCATTATTTAAGAAAAGTCATTATTTTTTTTCTTAAATAATGTCATTGTATAATAGCAATAACCCACTTCTGGGTGTGGGTAATGCTGGATTTACCCACGGTTGTCTTTGTTTGGCCACTTGGGCTTCGCCCTCGTGACCAAACCACACCAACTGTGGGTAAATCCAGCATTACCCACACCCAGGTGTGGGTTATTGCTATAGTATTGCATTTTGTCCCTTGAGTCCATTCATTATGCTTGGAGTACTACTAACTACTACTGAAGGTCTTCATTCTGTTAATCTTCCTATAGGCATCCTGGACCCCTCTGGCTGTAATAAACTGATTTGAGGCCTCTAGATTCAGTTAATTCTTTTAATGGTCTGACTTTGCTAAACCTGTTGGACTCCTCAGATCTCGTAAGCATTTTGAAGTCTCCTTCCGTTGAACTCACCCACTCTCTTCTGTTTTTAAAACTCTCCAATTCTCTGAATCCTTTTGAAATCACTTCCCCCATTAAGCCTGTTGGGGTGGACACTGATTTTTTTTTAACCCTGGCATATTCCCCAAGTCTGTCATTTCTTAGGGAGTGTGGCTTGACTTCTTTACTCCTGCTGTAGCTATGCTGATCCCATTAATTCTTTTGTGCCTTAATGGCTTTACTTGTGCATGGGTCACCCAAAACTGTAAAGTTGACACTGTTTCCATTCATGTAATAGAGCTCACTAGTGTGAAATGGTGCCCGAAAGCTGTCATTTGCAGAAACAAACAAATTGCATTTAGTCCCTTAATTGCTTGTAGCCAACAATTTGCTTTATTTGGTATTTATGAATTGATAATTCCTTTCTGCTGATGCATTGCACTGTGTCTGTTAGGAAGGAAGTGAAGTTTGACAGGTGTGGCAGTTTTTGACTTGTTTTGTCCCTGAATTAAAATAAGAGAAGTTTGTGTGCTTGTTTGTTTTTTCATATTTTTGAATATTGAGTAAACACCACATTTTGTGGGTAAGTAATGTACTGCGTGCTAGTTGAATCTTTTTTGGCTAGCAGAGTAATAATGAGTTAGATCCTGATAATTTATTTCTGCCTTCCATCTTATCTAATTACACCAAAGTCAGAGACCAAGACCCCATGTCATTGGAATACTTGTCATTAACTGTTAGTAGTAGTTCACTTACTGCAGTTTCACCCAGTACCTCTGAGTCCAGCTGGTTAGTCATGCAGTTTCACCCAGTACCTCTGAGTCCAACTGGTTAGTCATGCAGTTTCACCCAGTACCTCTGAGTCCAGCTGGTTAGTCATGCAGTTTCACCCAGTACCTCTGAGTCCAGCTGGTTAGTCATGCAGTTTCACCCAGTACCTCTGAGTCCAGCTGGTTAGTCATGCAGTTTCACCCAGTACCTCTGAGTCCAGCTGGTTAGTCATGGAGTGTTTCTTAGGAAATGTTCTCAAACTCTTGGTTGGAGTAT